>NC_089221.1:85392723-85692723 GCF_963924675.1 Phocoena phocoena | reverse complement strand
GGAAACAATTTGAAAAAGAATAGATACATGTATATGTATAACTGAGTCACTTTGCTATGTATACCTGAAACTAACTAACACAACATTGTTAACCAACTGTACTCCAATATAAAATAATTTTTTTTAAAAAAAAGCATACAGCAGACACCTAAGTCTTCCTTAACTTGATTCCAGCTGTAAGGAACACAGAAAGGCCAGGTCTTGCGGCTCCCCTACCCCTGCCCCTTCAATCAGCACGACCCTTATGTGTTTAATATATTTGAGGTCCCATGGTCATTTCCTAAGAAATGGTTACATGGTTAAAAAAAACAATCCCTTCTAGGACTGTAAGTGAATTAGAGTTATTGTTGGCCTCTCCCTATTGATAGAAATTTCTCCATAGCAGGCAGCTTTCATTCCATTATTAGGCAGTTCTAGATGATATAAATTTCATTCTAATACTGACCTCAAATTTTACCTTATTTAATTGCTATTTATTTATTCATGGTTTTTTTCAATTTGTAACAATTCAGAAGAAATATAATCTCTGTTATGTTAGAAATCTTCAAACGTTTAAAAAATATTTCAACATCACCAGTATTTGATCAATTTCAAATATCATGTCTTCTATTTCAAAATCATAAGAACTACAGAAAAATATCGTGGTTTTTTTTGTTCATTTATGACCACAGTTGTTGGCAAATTATTTATATGTATTGTTATTGGATGTTTTGGAGACATTATTTAGCATGTGAAGATGTTTATTTTATCATTGACTAGACGCCACGCTGCTATGCTTTGTTGAATCCATCTATATCATCCTATATTCTGCTAACTTTTGCTTCAGGTATTGGTTATGCTTAAGACATCCCATTTACTTATGATCTTTATAATGTATAAGTTGGGTAAAATAAAGCCTTCCAGATCAAATTAAATAATCAGATTCCATTAAATTATAACAGTTTCATACTGAGCTCAGTGTCAATAGCTATGGGATAAAGATTTTTTATGCAGTTCTTAAAGAGTACTCTTAAACTATGTGATAGCTGTTTTTCTCTTAATTGAACAGTAAACGGGGTTTAAAGTGTGCTCATAGGATGACTAGAGTATACTGACTTAATATCTTAAGGATTAGATAATATTCTTCCTTTTGCCCTAATTATATATTTTATAATTCCATGATCTACATGGATCACCACTCATTTATTCAACATACAATACTGGAGAACCTGTATTTTTCAAATGTTATGTCAAACACTAGTAATACAAAAGAGTTAGGGATGCACTCTCTACTTTTAAGGAGATAATAGTCTAGTGGGAAGAGAAATAAAATAAATAATTAAAATTCAGTGTTTCAAGACTATAGAAGAGGTATACCTAAAAATGAGCAAACTAATCTTTCTGGTGATATTCAGAAAAGCTAAAAAGGAAGTAATAGTTGAACCAACTATTGAACACAGTAGGACTCAACCATATACTCTTTTTAAGAGGAGAACTTTAAACATATAATTAAAGGCAGTTTAAAAGTATAAGGATGGGCAAATAATGGTATATCATGCAAAAGCTAATCATAAGAAAACCTATGCTGGCTCCATTAAGACAGAATATTCTTCAAGATAAGAAGTATTGTCAGAGATAAAGAGGGCAGTTTTAATAGCAAAACAGTTAACTGCTTAAGGAGAAATAATAATCCTATATGTGTATGCTCCAATAACAGAACTTCAAATCACATAAGGAAAAAAAATAACTAGAGGGAGAAACGCAAATCCACAATATAGCTAGAGATTGTGACACTCCATTCTCAGTATTCAATAGAATGAATACTTTTCAACCAAAATTAACTTTTTCAACCAAATTAACTTGACATTTGTAGCTCACTACATCCAACAACTGCAGAACATACACTCTTTTCAAGTAGAAGTGAAACATTTTCCAAAATACACCCTTAAACAAGCTCGATAAATTTTCAAATAATTGAAATCATATGAAGTATTTTCTTTGACAACAAATAGATTAAAAATCAATATCAAAAATAAACAGAATATTCATTCTTTAGAAGTGAATCAGCCCACTTCTACATAGCCCATGTATTAAAGTATGAATGGCAAGTAGTCAGAAAATATTTTGAACTGAATAAAAATGAAAAAAATAGTAAATTTTTTTGGAATGTAGCTAAAGCATTACTTAGAGGAAATTTTAAGCATTAAAATGTCTATATTAGAAAAGAAAAAAATTTAAATTGATGATTTAATCATTCACTTTGAGAGTCCCCAAATACAGACTAAATAAACCCAATGTGGATAGAAAGAATATAATAAATGTAAGAGCAGAAGCTAATAAAATAGATAATTCAAAAGCAATAGAAAAGTTTACTAAACTTAAATTATTTGTTTGAAATTTTTATAAAATTAATAAAACCTTAGCAAAACCAATAGAAAAAAAAAGAGAAAATATAAACCATCAACATTAGTAAAGAAGATAGAACATCTTACAGATCCTAGGCGCATGAAAAGGACAGTAAGAGAATATTCCAAACAGCTTAATGCATAATACCAATAAATTTGAACACACAGATAAAATGGAAAAATTCCTTGAAAAATAGCTTACCAAACTTGTTTCAAGAAGCAGATCTGAATAACTCTGGATCTGTAAAAGAAATTAGAATTGTAATTTAAAGTCTTCCTCAAAATATAACTCTAGGCATATAATTTTACTTGTAGATTCTCTCAAGCATTAAGGAGGGAAATACTGTCAGGCTTAAAGAAATATTTCCAGAAAATAAAGGAGCAATAAATACTTTTCAACTCATTTTAAGTGGCCAGAAGGGTACAAAGACCCCAGAAGAATAATTCAAGGTAAGAAAAATTAAAGACCAATATTCTCATAAACATAGACTAAAAATTATTATGTAAAATTTGCAAGTAAAATACAGCAATATTCAAAGTTCTTAATATATCCTGATCAAGTGTGTTTTATCCCAGGAATCTTTATTTAATCATTGAAGGAACATTAAGTGATTATTTACTAAATGCAGGAAAATCACCTAGCAAAATCAATACACATTCATAAAGAAATTTCTCAGTGAGTAGGAATAGAACTTTCTCAATTTAAGAAAGGGCATCGGGGGACCTTGAAGATGGCGGAAGAGTAAGACGCGGAGATTGCCTTCCTCCCCACAGATACACCAGAAATACATCTACACGTGGAACAACTCCTACAGAACACCTACTGAAGGCTGGCAGAAGACCCCAGACCTCCCAAAAGGCAAGAAACTCCCCACGTACCTGGGTAGGGCAAAAGAAAAAAAGAAAAAACAGAGACAAAAGAATAAGGACGGCACCTGCACCAGTGGGAGGGAGCTGTGAAGGAGGAAAAGTTTCCACACACTAGGAAGCCCCTCCGCGGGTGGAGACTGCGGGAGGCGGAGGGGGGAGCTTCGGGACCGCGGAGTGGTGCACAGCGACGGGTGCGGAGGGCAAAGCGGGGAGATTCCTGCACAGACGATCGGTGCCGACCGGCACTCACCAACCCGAGAGGCTTGTCTGCTCACCCGCCGGGGCGGGCGGGGCTGCGAGCTGAGGCTCGGGTTTTGGTTTTGGACGGAGCTCAGGGAGAGGACTGGGGTTGGCGGCTTGAACATAGCCTGAAGGGGTTAGTGCACCACGACTAGCCGGGAGGGAGTTCGGGGAAAAGCCTGCACCTGCCGAAGAGGCAAGAGACTTTTTCTTCCCTCTTTGTTTCCTGGTGCGCGAGGAGAGGGGTTTAAGAGCGCTGCTTAAAGGAACTCCAGAGACGGGCGCGAGCCGCGGCTAAAAGCGCGAACCCCAGAGACGGGCGCGAGCCGCGGCTAAAACCGCGGACCCAAGAGGCGGCCGGGAGACGCTAAGGCTGCTGCTGCCGCCACCAAGGGAGCTGTGTGCGAGCACAGGTCACTCTCCACACCCCTCTTCCGCGGAGTCTGTGCAGCCCGCCACTGCCAGGTTCCCGGGATCCAGGGACAACTTCCCCGGGAGTACGCACGGCGGGCCTCAGGCTGGTGCAACGTCACGCCGGCCTCTGCCACACCGTCACGCCGCCTCTGCTGCCGCAGGCCCGCCCTGCACGCAGTGCCCCTCCTTCCCCCATCCCCCAACCCCCGGCCTGAGTGAGCCGGAGCCCCCGAATCAGCGGCTCCTTTAACCCCGTCCTGTCTGAGCAAAAAACAGACGCCCTCCAGTGACCTACACGCAGAGGCAGGGCCAAATCCAAAGCTGAGCTCCTGTGGGCTGTGAGAACAAAGAAGAGATAGGGAAATCTCTCCCAGCAGCCACAGAAGCAGCGGATTAAAGCTCCACAATCAACTTGATATACCCTGCATCTGTGGAATGCCTGAATAGACAAGGAATGATCCCAAATTGAAGAGGTGGAATTTAGGAGCGACATCTATGATTTCTTTCCCTTTTCCTCTTTTTGTGAATGTGTACGTGTATGCTTCTGTGTGAGATCTTGTCTGTATACTCTTGCTTCCACCATTTGTCCTAGGGCTCTATCCGTCCATGGTTTTTTTAAAAAATTTTTTTCTTAATAATTAATTTTAATTGTAATAACTTTATTATACTTTACCTTCGTTCTTTCTTTCTTTCTTTCCTTCCTTCTTTCCCTCCTTTAGACAATGAATCACCCCAAATTGAGGAGGTGGTCTCTGAGAGCAAGATTTATGATTTTTCCCCCTTTACCTCTTTTTGTGAACGTGTATGTGTATGCTTCTGTGTAAGATTTTCTCTGTATAGCTTTGCTTCCAACATTTGTCCTAAGGTTCTATCCATCCCTTTTATTTTTTCTAAATATTTTTAAATTCAATAACTATATTATACTTTATTTTATTTTTACCGTATCTTCTTTCTTTCTGTCTTTTTTCCTTCTTTCCCTCCTTCCTTCCTTCCTTCCTCCCTCCCTCCCTCCTTTCTTTCCTTCTTTGCTTCTTTCTTCCTTCCTTCCTTTCCTCCTTTCCTTCTTTCTTTCCTCATACTTCTACTAATTCGCTCTACTTTTTCTCCCTTTTATTCTGAGCCGTGTGGATGAAAGGCTCTTGGTGCTCCAGCCCAGGAGTCAGGGCTCTGCCTCTGAGGTAGGAGAGCCAACTTCAGGACACTGGTCAACAAGAGACCTCCCAGCTCCACATAATATTAAACGGTGGAAATCTCCCAGAGACCTCCATCTTAACACCAGCACCCAGCTTCACTCAACGACCAGCAAGCCACAGTGCTGGACAACCTATGCCAAAACAACTAGCAAAACAGGAACACAACCCCACCCATTAGCAGAGAGGCTGCCTAAAATCATAATAAGGCCACAGACACCCCAAAACACACCACCAGACGTGAACCTGCCCACTAGAGAGACAAGATCCAGCCTCATCCAGCACAACACAGGCACTAGTCCCCTCCACCAGGAAGCCTACACAACCCACTGAAACAACCTTAGCCACTGGACACAGACATCAAAAACAACGGGAACTACGAACGTGCAGCCTGCAAAAAGGAGACCCCAAACACAGTAAGATAAGCAAAACGAGAAGACAGAAAAACACACAGCAGATGAAGGAGCAAGATAAAAACCCACCAGACCTAACAAATGAAGAGGAAATAGGCAATCTACCTGAAAAAGAATTCAGAATAATGATAGACGGATGATCCGAAATCTTGGAAGTAGAATGGACAAAATGCAAGAAACAGTTAACAAGGACCTAGAAGAAATAAAGATGAAACAAGCAACGATGAACAACGCAATAAATGAAATTAAAAGTACTCTAGATAGGATCAATAGCAGAATAACTGAGGCAGAAGAACGGATAAGTGACCTGGAAGATAAAGTAGTGGAAATAACTACTGCAGAGCAGAATAAAGAAAAAAGAATGAAAAGAACTGAGGACAGTTTCAGAGACCTCTGTGACAACATTAAACGCACCAACATTCGAATTATTGGGGTTCCAGAGAAGAAGAGAAAAAGAAAGGGACTGAGAAAATATTTGAAGAGATTATAGTTGAAAACTTCCCTATCTAGAATATATAATAAATTCCCATAACAGAATAATAATTATAATAATAGGGCAAATCTAAAAAATGGGCAAAAGACTTGTTCTGTTGTATTACAAGAGAAGATATAAGACTGATAAGATCATGAAAAAGTATGCAATATTACTAGTGATCAGAAAAATGTAAATTAAACCCAAAATTCGGTACCATTTCACACTCACAAAAGGGCTAATATTATAAAACTTACAATGGGAAAAGGAAATAGTTAATCAAGTCCAGGAAGCACAGAGAGTCCCATACAGGATAAATACAAGGAGAAATACGCCAAGACACATATTAATCAAACTGTCAAAAATTAAATACAAAGAAGTAAAGCTGTCACTGTTTGCAGATGACATGATACTATACATAGAGAATCCTAAAGATGCTACCAGAAAACTACTAGAGCTAATCAATGAATTTGGTAAAGTAGCAGGATACAAAATTAATGCACAGAAATCTCTGGCATTCCTATATACTAATGATGAAAAATCTGAAAGTGAAATCAAGAAAACACTCCCATTTACCATTGCAACAAAAAGAATAAAATATCTAGGAATAAACCTACCTAAGGAGACGAAAGACCTGTATGCAGAAAATTATAAGACACTGATGAAAGAAATTAAAGATGATACAAATAGATGGAGAGATATACCATGTTCTTGGATGGGAAGAATCAACATTGTGAAAATGACTCTACTACCCAAAGCAATCTACAGATTCAATGCAATCCCTATCAAACTACCAATGGCATTTTTCACAGAAGCAGAAAAAAATTCACAATTTGTATGGAAACACAGAAGACCCCGAATAGCCAAACCAATCTTGAGAATGAAAAAAGGAGCTGGAGGAATCAGGCTCCCTGACTTCAGACTATACTACAAAGCAACAGTAATCAAGACAGTATGGTACTGGCACAAAAACAGAAAGATAGATCAGTGGAACAGGATAGAAAGCCCAGAGATAAACGCACGCACATATGGATACCTTATCTTTGATAAAGGAGGCAGGAATGTACAGTGGAGAAAGGACAGCCTCTTCAATAAATGGTGCTGGGAAAACTGGACAGGTACATGTAAAAGTATGAGATTAGATCAGTCCCTAACACCATACACAAAAATAAGCTCAAAATGGATTAAAGACCTAAATGTAAGGCCAGAAACTATCAAACTCTTAGAGGAAAACATAGGAAGAACACTCTATGACATAAATCACAGCAAGATCCCTTCTGACCCACCTCCTAGAGTAATGGAAATAAAAACAAAAATAAACAAATGGGACGTAATGAAACTTCAAAGCTTTTGCACAGCAAAGGAAACCATAATCAAGACCAAAAGACAACCCTCAGAATGGGAGAAAACATTTGCAAATGAAGCAACTGACAAAGGATTCATCTCCAAAATTTACAAGCAGCTCATGCAGCTCAATAACAAAAAAACAAACAACCCCATCCAAAAATGGGCAGAAGACCTAAATAGATATTTCTCCAAAGAAGATATACAGAATGCCAACAAACACATGAAAGAATGCTCAACATCATTAATCATTAGAGAAATGCAAATCAAAACTACAATGAGATATCATCTCACACCAGTCAGAATGGCCATCATCAAAAAATCTAGAAACAATAAATGCTGGAGAGGGTGTGGAGAAAAGGGGACACTCTTGCACTGCTGGTGGGAATGTGAATTGGTTCAGCCACTATGGAGGTTCCTTAAAAAACTAAAAATAGAATTACCATATGACCCAGCAATCCCACTACTGGGCATATACCCTCAGAAAACCAAAATTCAAATAGAGTCATGTACCAAAATGTTCATTGCAGCCCTATTTACAATAGCCCGGAGATGGAAACAACCAAAGCGCCCATCATCGGATGAATGGATAAAGAAGATGTGGCACATATACACAATGGAATATTACTCAGCCTTAAAAAGAAATGAAATTGAGCTATTTGTAATGAGATGGATAGACCTAGAGTCTGTCATACAGAGTGAAGTAAGTCAGAAAGAAAAAGACAAATACCATATGCTAACACATATATATGGAATTTAAGGGAATAAAATGTCATGAAGAACCTAGGGGTAAGACAGGAATAAAGACGCAGACCTACTGGAGAACGGACTTGAGGATATGGGGAGGGGGAAGGGTGAGTTTTGACAGGGCGAGAGAGAGTCATGGACATATACACACTAACAAACGTAGTAAGGTAGATAGCTAGGGGGAAGCAACCGCAAGGCACAGGGATATTAGCTCGGTGCTTTGTGACAGCCTGGAGGGGTGGGATGGGGAGAGTGGGAGGGAGGGAGACGCAAGAGGGAAGACATATGGGAACATATGTATATGTATAGCTGATTTACTTTGTTATAAAGCAGAAACTAACACACCATTGTAAAGCAATTTTACCCCTATAAAGATGTTTATTAAAAAAAAAAAGAAAGGGCATCTATAAAAGCAGACAAAACAAAAAATAAATAATGACTCACATCATTCTTCAGGATGAATTATTGGAGCATTTCCTTTAAGATCAAGAGAAAGGGAAGAATGTCCTCTCTCACCACTTACACTCCATATACTGTTGAAGTGCAAAGTTCCAAACAGCCTAAAAATACAAGTAAAAGTAATCAGAAGCACAAATATTGAACAAAAAGAGGTAACCTGTATTTATGTGCAGACAATATGAGTGTGTACATAGAAAATTCAAAAATATCTAACACACAAACATTAAAACTAAGACTTAAATTTAACAAGGTTGCAAAATACAAGTCCAATATAAAAAAATAAGGGCAGTTGACCCTTGAATAACATGGGTTTGAACTGAGGAGGTTCACTTACACATTAATATTTTTAAATAAATATATTGAAAAAATTTTGGAGCTTGAGAACAATTTGAAAAAAACTCATAGACAAACTACATCAGCTAGAAATATCCAAAAAATTAAGAAAAAGTTAGGTATGCCATGATTACATAAAATATATGTAGATACTAATTTATCCTTATATAGGCATAAGGTGAGTGATATTTAAAATTAATAATGTGTTCGCTTTCTTTCTGTTTTACAACTTTGCTTTCAAAGAATTACATTACCAAACAGTACCCTCTAGTTTCTCTCCCTCTACCCACCTTCCCTCCCCACCTCCCTCTCCCTCCTATACTCCTTCTCTCTCTCTCTCTCTCTCTCAATTGAAGAAACTGTATCAGCCTATCATCACAGGTGTTTTTGGTTTTTTACTGTAAACAATATTTCTAATACTCTATTATGAATATGACTGTAGTACTGTATGCCATAAAAATTTTATACTGATTCATTCATTAGTGTATAGGCTAGGCTACTGTAAAGCAATCACACTGCTGCTTCTTCATTATCAATGCATGAACTGTTATACCTGTAATTAAATATGAATTTCTGTTTCACATTATCTTTTCATTTTTGACATCAAGTGTTAGTAATACGTATAACATCTACAGTGTTTTGTATCATATAAGACAATATGGTTGTAGGCACTGACAAATGATTCACCTTGTAAACAGATGACATAAATTGATGGTATTGGTAAATACAATTCAATATTATAAATGTACTTTATCTTCCTTACAGTTTTCTACTGGCACTCTTTTTTCCTGTAGCAATGAAGTTAATTTAAAACTATTGTCATGACATGCAAAGGACCAAGAGTACCTAAAACTAGCTTAGAAAAGAATAAGGTTAGAAGACTTATCTGACTTCCTTGCAAGGTTTTCTGTAAAACAATTAATGTAGTTTGGATCAATGTAAGGATAGAAAAGTCAATTATGAGGACATCAGAGAAAGATCAGAAATAATCATATGGCCGATTCTCTGCAAATGCTAAAACTATTCATTGGGAGTAATAGTCTTTTGAAGAAACGCTGCGAAAATATTTAAATAGCTGTGTGGAAAGAGAAATAAACCTCAACCTATATGTCACATCAAACATAAAAATTTATTCAAGTAGTATTCTAGACCTAAAAAGAGGAGGTGATATATAAAGTTTCTAATGGGAATCATGTGAGAATATTTTCACGGCCTTGATATAGGCAATATTTTCTTATTCAAGATACACAAACAGAATACCAGTAATCATATAAAATGAAAACTTCTGCTCATCAAAAACAGCATTCAAAAACTGAACTCAGAATATATAAGTAATACATATATCAGACAAACTGTATCTAGAATATATAATAAATTCCCATAACAGAATAATAATTATAATAATAGGGCAAATCTAAAAAATGGGCAAAAGACTTGTTCTGTTGTATTACAAGAGAAGATATAAGACTGATAAGATCATGAAAAAGTATGCAATATTACTAGTGATCAGAAAAATGTAAATTAAACCCAAAATTCGGTACCATTTCACACTCACAAAAGGGCTAATATTATAAAACTTACAATGTTGACAAAAAGATGTATGTTGGCAAGGATGTGGAGCAACTGGAAACCTAATATATTGTAGGAGACAGTGTAAAATAGCAGAATCCCATTTTTTAAAAAATTAGCATTTACCAACTGACAAGTCCATTCCTAGTATTTTTTACAAGAAAAATGAAAATTTATGTACACAAAAGGCCTCTACAATATTTTGTATAACAACATGGTTCATAATAGTCACACAACTAAAAGCAACCCAAATGTCCACCAAGAGCAGAATGGATAAGCAAATTTTGGTATATTCATAGAATGCAATAATCATCAGCTAAAAGAACAGCCTACTTATCCTCTCAACATGAATAAATCTCAAAACATCATGTTGAGTAAAAGAAGCCAGACAACAAAAATATATATTTTATATGAATGAATTATTTGAAAGTCAAGATCAAGCTAACTTTATCATGGTAGAAATCCTGACAGTGGTTGAATTGGGGGTTGAAAAGAGGATTGATTGAAAATGTGAACAAAGGAATTATCTGAGATGATGGAAATGTTTTATATATTGATTAGATAGTGTGTTATAAAGAGGAATACATTTGTCAAAACCCATCAAACTGCATATTCGTTATCTGTCCATTTAACTGTATTTAACATATTCTTCAATAAATTAGGCAGATCTAAATTGATGTTTCTCCAAAGAAAACATACAGATAGCCAAGAAGCACATGAAAAAATGCTCAACATTGCTAATTATTAAGAAATGCACATCAAAACTGCAATGAGATATCACCTCACACTAGTCAGAATGGCCACCATCAAAAAGTCTACAAACAATAAATGCTGGAGAGGGTGTAGAGAAAAAAGAATCCTCCTACACTGTTGGTGGGAATGTAAATTGGTACAGCCTCTATGGAGAATAGTATGGAGGCTCCTTAAGAAATTAAAAATAAAGTTACCATATGATTCATCAATCTCACTCCTGGACATATATCTGGAGAAAAACATGGTTTGAAAGGATACATATATCCCAATGTTCACTGCAGCACTATTTAAAATAGCCAAGACATGGAAGCACCCTAAATTTCCATTGACAGATGAATGGATAAAGAAGATGTGGTACATATATACAATGCAATATTACTCAGCCATTCAAATGAATGAAATAATGCCATTTACGGCAACATGGATGGACCTGGAGATTATCATAGTAAGTGAAGTAAGTTAGACAGAGAAAGACAAATATCATATGATATGGCTTATACGGGGAATCTAAAAAAAATTATACAAATGAGCTTATTTACAAAACAGAAATAGACTCACAGACTTAGAGGACAAACTTATGG
The DNA here is from genome assembly GCF_963924675.1 of Phocoena phocoena. NCBI lineage: Eukaryota > Metazoa > Chordata > Mammalia > Artiodactyla > Phocoenidae > Phocoena > Phocoena phocoena. The sequence continues at coordinate 85,680,954 of NC_089221.1, read as the reverse complement.
TTACTGGGGGAGGGGGAAGGGGGAGGAGGGATATATCAGGAGAATGGTATTGACATGTACACACTGCTGTATTTAAAACAGATAACCAACAAGGACCTACTGTATAGCACAGGGAACTCTGCTCAATACTCTGTAAAAACCTAAATGGGAAAGAATTTGAAAAAGAATACATACATGTACATGTATAAATAAATCGCTTTGCTGTATACCTAAAACTAACACAACATTATTAATCAACTATACTCCAATATAAAATAAAAATTAAAAAAAGAATAAAGTAAAAATAAGAAAAAAATAGTGAAATTACAATTGTAGCAATACATATTTATACATAACAATATTTTTATATATTGCTATATATATTTATATAGCAATATATAGAAATAACATTGAGTATTAAAAGGAAAATTTTTTAATGTGTAGACTGCTACAATATTTGTCTTTTTTCCTAAAAAATTGGACATAATGTGTAATTTTGAACATTGTTAAAATTAGAAAAAGAAAATATGTGGTAAAAACCTTAAGAATAATTACTGAGGTTTGAAGGAATTGATATTCTTTCTCATCTACTTCATAATTTGGACCCAATTAAATGATCAATGTATACATCCAGGAAACAAATCAAAACATTTCTTCTGTTACTTATGAAGCTAGATTTGAGAATGTAAATTAGGTTAATGACAACAGTGGACCCTGGAATACTTCACCCTAAATTAAATGACTATGTTTACCTAGTTACTGTCATGGCTAGTCAGGCACATGCCCTCATCTCAAGGGCAAGGCATTTCCCCCTAAAATGACTGAATAGTCAACAGAAGATGAGCATGCAGGATGTCTTCAGGAAGGAAGTTTTTCAAAAGAGAGAAGATGGAAGGAAGGAAGTGAGGAGGTGGGGGGTGAGGGAGGAAAGGAAAGAGGGAGGAAGGGAGGGAAAAGAAGGGAGGGTGAGAGGCTCAGTGTGGCTCAGCTTAACCAAAAGATTTATGAAAACTATCACAACTTATAGCCTGTAGAAGTCAAATTAAATGTGCTTCTTTTGCCAGCAAATTGTTTCAAAATAAATTAAATATGAACGTCTTTAGGTTGGCTCCACACGCTCCAGTTTACCATAAGCACCACACTCCCTGTTTTCTGATTCTGGATTTAAATCACATTTATTTTACCTGTCCAGCATCTATAGGCACTGAATGTGTTATCTTGAGATACCAGATAGTTATTATTCAAATAAATAAGTCTGGACCTGTTGATAATAAATGAAACACGACATATAAGAAGTAAAAGAGATATTGATGAGATTCAGATTTAAAGGTAAGATTTTGGATGTTTTCTTTCTGTCTGCATAATTAAAATTATCCCTGTTTCACATGCCCTATACCATCTGCTGAACATTCTTTTTGTCATTCATTTCTCTACACCTATTTTTATTGGCCACTAATAACAGAAAGCCTTTTCCATTCTAGAAGATGGCCTTGCCCCACATCTAAATAATAGGTGACAAGCACACAACTAAAACAGATTTTGACAGTTGTAATCTGGATGTTCCACACTGGTTTATAGTGGCTAGTAAATGAGCATTGAAATCCATCTTAAAAAGACTATTGAAGGTGATACCTGTTATTTGAGGGAAGTTTCAGAATCTGAGTTATATCTAGAAATGATTCCTGAAAACAGTTATATTGTGGTCCTGGCACTTCAGTCCTCTGTAGTTTCAGTTTCTCTTACCCTATGTTGTGTTAGTCAGACAGACTCTTTTGATGCTTTGAAAGAGTCTGTGATTTGTGAGTCTTTTCTCCCTTCAGGCCGCCAGTATATTTTATTTAAACAGTGGGCCTAAGTATGGTGCTGATTCCTTTGTAAACTGGAGGAAAGCCTCTGGGTTAAAATAATCTAGTGAATCAGTCCCTATTCAAGCTCTATTTTTATGCCCCACAACTTTAACATTAGCTTTGATCTCTATAACCATTTTATGTACTTCTTCACATTATTTAACTTCCTTTTCATTTAATATGGAAAAGAATCTTCACAATTACTTACCATAGCAACCACTGTAGAAGTAGATTCAAATGCCAAGACTGGCACAGAGTTCACAGTTGATATAATCATGCCAAACAGTTTGCAACATGACCCTGTGTACTTATTTTAAGGCTTTTGTATCCTGATGAGAACAGTGAATGTACTAGGAGTAGGATTGGTTTTTAATCAGCACATACAAATATCACCGTCATCATAATCGACAGCAATAACAACGAAAACTTTCTTGAGTGCTTCTATATAGCCCCCAATGCTACACTTCATGGAATACCTGATTCCATATTAAATGTGGAATATTGGTTGCATAATGATGAAAAATGTTACTGATGCATACATCACGCACACGTGTACACCCACAACTGGATGGTGTATGAAATACACAAAGGAGAAAAATATATATAGTGTACATATATACACAAGACTATTTTCAAAATTATAAACAGATCACTTTAGAAGGAACATGATTAAAATTTTTTATTACCTAAGTGAATAAGTGACAACATATATTATTCCTATACATATATGTACGTGTGTTAATATACTATACTTTTCAATTTCTTTTTCCTATTTGCTAGAATCCTTTACTTAATTTATATTGCTTTTGAAATCTTATATTTTTCCGTAAAGACTTCATGTAGCTAATTAGAAAAAAGGTGATTATGTCTCCTGGTCCTAACTTGCCTCAAGATGCAACTAATTTTACTCCTTCCCTTTTCCTACCCTTCACTGAAACACACACACACATATGATAATGTATGTATCTGATTTATCTCTATCTCTGCCTATGTGTAGATCAGGTTTTGCCCTAGGCCCTGAAAAAGCAACAAGTAGGAAGAGAAATATGGTCTCTATTCTCATGGAACTTGAAATATTTTAAGGGGGAGAAACCCTAGACAATTATATAATTAACAGATTTTTTAATTGTGATAGTTGCAGTTCTCACTATCACCCAACTGGATGTCTATTCATTTGCTTTGGGATAAATTAAACTATTTAATTAATTTCTCTTATTCCAAAATTTACATTTTTTTCTACTAATATCGACATTTGATAAGTTGAAAAAGAAGTAGTACAATATCATTTGATGAAAGGCATGGGTGGAACTTTTCTATATACTTGTTTGATATCAAATAGTGATGTTAATGATAAATTTCAAAGAGAATGATACCAATGATAATTTTCATAGAAGTATTCCTAGTTTTAAAAGACTGTAGGAACCATGAGGTATAAGTTTTGGAGTCTCGGTCATAAAGTTAATGGTGACAATTTGCTAAGGAGATTATTTTCTTAATCAAAAATGATACAAAAGGAGCTGTTATGTGAAAAAAAACTATATTGCATACACTTAAAAAATTAAGTTAATTAAGGACAAAACCCAATGATCTTGAAGCTCCTAATTTTCAGATAATTGGAAAATTATTATAATGATTTTTTTAAATGCAAAAATCAAATGAATAAAAATACCTAAAATGCAGAGAGAGAGATCAGGATGGTAGAGTAAGAGGATGTGGAACTCACCTCCCCCCATGAACATATCAAAAATACATCTATATGTGGCACATATATACAATGGAATATTACTCAGCCATAAAAAGAAATGACATTGAGTTATTTGTAGTGAGGTGGATGGACTAAGAGTCTGTTATACAGAATGAAGTAAGTCAGAAAGAGAAAAAAAATACTGTATGCTAACACATATATATAGAATCTTATAAAAAAAAAGAAGTTCTGAAGAACCTAGGGGCAGGACAGGAATAAAGACACAGATGTAGAGAATGGACTTGAGGATACGGGGTGGGGAAGGGTAAGCTGGGATGAAGTGAGAGAGCGGCATGAACATATATACACTACCAAATGTAAGATAGATAGCTAGTGGGAAGCAGCCACATAGCACAGGGAGATCAGCTCGGTGCTTTGTGACCACCTAGAGGTGTGGGATGGGGAGGGTGGGAAGGAGACACAAGAGATATGGGGATGTGTGTATATGTATAGCTGATTCACTTTGTTTTTAAAGCAGAGACTAACACACCATTGTAAAGCAATTATACTCCAATAAAGATGTTAAAAAATACACCTATATGTGGAACAATTCTCATGGAAAACTAATTGGAAACTGGTAGAAGCACTACTGTACAATCAAGGCTATCAGAAAGATACACATGTAATTGGGTGGAATGGGAAGAAAAGCTTCGGGTCAGGACCTATGCCCCTGGAAGGACAAAGAAAAGGGAGATCACTCAGGTGGACACTGGCCCTGGGGAGTGAGTGGGTCAAACCACAGACTGCTCATCTTAGCCCTGGGGTCCTAGGCAGAGTAGACAAGCCCCCTTGGTTGCTTGGACAAACACTGGAACAGATAGTAAGGCTGGAGAAGTCTAGATTGTACTCATGAGGAGTGTGCATGTGCTGGCTTGCCCCCAGGCAGGGTGTAGAGTGGTCTGCCTTAACGGCTGCTACCTCCCAGAATGCCCCAGTCTGACCAGTCTGAGATGAGCAAACGCCCCAGCCCTGCTCGCTCCATGTCACAGCTTGGCACTGTATCCAGGGTGGCCAAGACTTAGAAAAAGACTCCACCTAGGGATGCATAGGCAACTTGGGGGTCTGGGGCATAGCCCAGATGGGGCAGGAGTGGCCAATGTGGGCACTTACTCAAGCAGAGCCACGGAAGCAGCCCAGACTTCTGATGGCAGCAGGGCCACCAGAATTCCTATGACCACCCCACTGCATATCCCAGCCCAAGTCAACACTCCAACACCACTCACTCCACACCACAGCTTATAAAGAGGACTAGGATGGTCACAACTGGGGAAAATAGATGATCATGGGCTATGTTTGAATGGAACTGCAGACACCTATGCTGGCAGACCATTGGACCTCTGGAAGTACACATGCCCTACTTGCTTCAGGACTCCCCTTCCTTTGGGGAAATGTCCTGGTACGAGAAGAAGGAAAAACACAAACTTAAAGGGAACAAAGCTAGCTCAAGCCCAACCCTCAGGTATTTCTGCTCTAGCCATTTGTGATCAGACCCTTCCGCTGACAGGGTGGTGATTGGCACTGCACAGAGAGGAAGTCCTGCCTTACACCTTGCACAGGCTCTGGCTTCTCCAACACCAGCACCACCCCCTACCAAAGTAATACTTGCCAGCACATTCTGAGGAAAGAAGTGACTGGCAAATCCAGCCCTCCACCAAAGGCACTGAGCATACAAAGTCTACATAGGGATGCTCCCACATAAGAACACCCTTCCAAGACCACAATAGGTAACAGTTTCACCTAAATTCATAAAGACAGAGAAAGTTAAGTAAAATGAAAAGGAAAAGAAACTACACTCAACTGAAAGAGCAACAGAAAACCAATGAAAAATTAATGAAACAGAAATTTAAAATTCACCAGATAATGAATTCAAAACATTGGTGATAAAAATTCCCTAACTGAATTAAAGAAGAGAATTGATCAAAACACAGTTCATTTAAACAAGGAACTAGAAAATATAAAAAAGACCCAATCAAAAACAGTTAATTTAATATTTGGGATTAAAAAACACTCTAGAAGCAGTGAATAATAGACTAAATGACACAGAAGAATGCATAAGTGACATCCTGTGCTCTTGGATTAGAAGAATTAATGTTGTTAAAATGTTCATACTACTCAAAGTAAGCTACAGATTTAATGCAGTTCCTACCAAATAAACCATGACATTTTTCACAGAGCTAGAACAAATAATTGTATAATTCATATAAAACCACAAAAGACAACAAATTGCCAAAGCAATCTTGAGAAAAAAAGACAAAGCTGGAGATAGTACCCTCCCAGACTTCAGACTATTCTACAAAGCTACAGTAATCAAAATAGCATAGTGCTGGCACAGAAACTGACAAATAGATCAATGAAACAGAATAGAGAGCTCAGAAACAAATCCGTGCACCTATGGTGAATTAATCTATGACAAAGGAGCCAAGAATATACAATGGAGAAAAGACAGTCTCTTTAACAAGTGGTGCTGGGAAAACTGGACAGCCAAATGTAAAATAATGAGGTTAGAACATTCTGTCACACCATATAAAAAAATAAACTCAAAGTGGTTTAAAGTCCTAAATGTAAGATGGAAACCTTAGGCTCCTATAAGAGAGCATAGGCAGAATACTCTTTGATCCAAAAAAAATTGTTATGATTTATGTCAGTCTCCTAAGAAAAAGAAATAAAAGTAAAAATAAACAAGCAGGACATAACTAAACTTAAAAGTTATGCACAGTATAGGAAACCATCAACAAAATGAAAAGACAACCTATGGAATGGGAGAAAATTTTGCAAATGATGTGACCAACAAGGAGTTAATATCCAAAATATACAAACAGCTCATAAAACTCGATATAAAGAAAAATCAAAAAGTGGACAGAAGACTTGAATAGACATTTTTCCAAAGAAAATATACAGATGGCTAACAGGCTAATGAAAAGATGTTCAACATGGCTAGTTATTAGAGAAATGCAAATCAAAACAACGACACATCGCTTCACACGTCAGAATGGCTATCATCAAAATGTCTACAAATAACAAATGTTGGAGAGGATGTGGATAAAAGGAAACCCTTGTACACTTTTGGTGGGAATGTAAATTGGTGCAGCCACCATGGAAAACTGTATGGAGTTTGCTTAAAAAACAAAAAATGGAACAAACATACAATCCAGCCATTTTACTACTGGGTATGTATTTGGATATAACAAGAACACTAATTTGAAAAGATACATGCACCCCAATGTTCACAGCAGCACTGTTTACAATAGCCAAGTGGTCATCAACAGATGAATGAATAAAGAATATGTTGTATATATATATATATATATATATACAATAGAATATTACTCAGCTGTAAAATCAGAATGACAATCTGCCATTTTCAGCAATGTGGATGGACCTAGAGAACATTATGCTCAGTATAATCAACTCAGAGAAAGACAAATACTGTATGAAATCACTTATATGTGGAATCTAAAAAAAAAAATACAAATGAATGTATATGCGAAACAGAAACAGACTCACAGTAATAGAAAACAAACTTGTGCTTACCAAAGGGGAGAGGGAAGGAGGGAGGGACAAATTAGGGGTATATGGGATTAACAGATACAAACTACTATGTATAAAACAGACAAGCAGCAAGCCTATATTGTATAGCACAGGTAATTATAGCCATTATCTTGTAATAACCTATAATGGAGTATAATCTGAAAAAATACTGAATCACTATGTTGTACACCTGAAACTAATACAATATTGTAAATCAACTATCTTTCAATAAAAAATACATAAAAAGCAATAAATTATTGAATAAAAGCAACCATGCTTTTAGCATGTGATGTTAATGAAAAAGAAAAAAGATATATTTAAGTAAGTCCTTGAAAGCTTGATTAGAAGGAGGAAAATTGAAGGCATGGAAGTAATATGTGAAAGATGGACAGAGGGATAGTGTTTGTTCACTTTTTTAGCTTTCCATTTAAAAGTAAGAATGTGATGATGCTATTTCTAAGAAAATATCCCTTTCCCTTAAGAAAAAAAAGTAATAGCTAGATACTGACATTAAAGGCATGTGTGTGGGTGTGTATAGAGAGGAGGTTTCCAACCATAAGGTTGTGGTGTGGTTGAATACCTGTTATTTCCCTTATGCTGATGAGAAAGTTTCTTAAAACAGATACAGTGTCTATTGAAATAATGATATTATGTCTCACAATGTCCCTAAATATAGGGCAAGAGACTCACACAGCACATTTCCCCCTGAGTCTACCTAATTTAAGTAGAGGCTTTGCCTATAGAATAAATAGAGGTGAAAAAATAAAGTATTTTTCCTCAAGTTTAAATGCGCATTTTAGTCAGTTTATATTCAAAGAAAATCTGTCTTTATTTATGCTAGGTTATTCAGAGTTTTCTTTTAATGACCTAAACATTTGTGTAATACTAATTTCATATAAGTCTGCTAAAAAGAATAACACAACATGACTTGTACACAGTACCCTTATTCAGAATATGATTAACTCCACTATGCAAGTTGACAAATTACAAGAATCACAAGATCCAAGAAAGCATTTTGTGCATTTCCTTAGTTTGGAAACACACACACAGACACAGATATCATTTATTACCATCTCTTCTTCTGGACCCCAATGCTCTATTGCTTTCTATTATATTCCAATTCTTAAATATGACATTTACATTTTAGGTCAGTCTATAGAGATAATAAGAATCAAAGTGGAATTTGAACCTCACACACACAAAAAAAAATTGGCTTTGTTTTACAAAATCTTTGACTTATCAAAACAGAGTTGTCAGTCAACTTTGAAGAGGTCATTTAAATTAAAACGGTTCCTTAATTACTTGAAGTTCCTTAAATACTGGAAACACAGAAAAGAAAAGATAATTAGGGCTTATTTGAAGCTGAATGTCTTATTAAGTTCAATGGTACTTTTAGAAAGCATCGCTATAAGGAAGTTCCCCAAGATGCAGACCCTCAAGTTAAAGATCAGCATGGAGAAGTTTTATTAAGAAGTGTTGTTGAGATCACCCTCTGTGGAAGAAAAAGAAACAGGATTGGCCAGAGGGAGAAGTAGGGCAGTTATGCAGTCTCAATGAAGGTCTTAGATGACAATAAAAGCAAATTCGACCTTAGTATGGACTACTGGAATTATTCCATGGCAGTCATTAGATGTGAGATAATCTGAGATGGGAATATCACTTTGGGAAAGGAAATTCTTTTCATCCAAGCGAGTTGTAGAGAATTTTGACAGATAAGGGCTATTCCCAACTTCAATCCTGAAGATGGATCTGGGTGGCTCATCAGTGTTGACTATAGTTTTCTCTTTGAACAGCTCACCAGCTCCTTCAGAATTCTAACTAAGCAAACTTACAAGTGAAAGGTTAGCAGGAAAAAATATAACTACATTGTCACACAGATGATCTTAGGGTCAAAAATCACACTATCATTCCTCTAACATCCATTTTATATTCTACTCACATTTGTCAGTACCTCTGTTAGTTTGAGTGTCATGATCCAGACCCTTACCTCTAAGGGATCTGAGCTCCTGATCACCATGCTCTTCTTAGTCTGTAACTACTGCATGTGCCTATTTACCACCAATATTGAGCAAGGGAGTAGTACCGGGTGCCCACATGGATCATCTGTGTGTCTAACATCTTCCTTCCTTCCTCCGTGTGTAACAGCAGCCGTTACTGCCATTCCGTTTGATGTTAACAGTAAGTTACCCAATGTCAAGATGGCAAACCTCTTTCCTGCCAATTAATTCCATAACTATAAAAGCCTCAGCTACCCAGGTGGCAATCATAACTTATAGCTCAATGACATTTCCCTGACAAGAAACATTCCCCGCTTTGAGAATCAAGATCTCTAATACCAAAGAGCTCAGAGCTATAGGGAAGCAAACATTCTTCCAATGGGTCATTGAAAGTTACATAAGTTGGGCCACCCCTGCTTCCATCACTTAGCTCCCAGTCCTGTTTTCTTCCTGTTGGAGACAGAATACCACATAAAAGTTGTTGACTTAAAGTGTACACTGGAAGGTGATTTTTCACCTTCTCAAAATATTGTACCTGAGCTATCGCCTAATCTGTGCCTTCAACAGACTGTTCGATTGCTCTACATATGGAAGCTCTTGGATATTACAGTATTCTAAATAACTGAATACTGTAATTTTCCCACTTCCGTAACTCTTTTGTTATGAAGAAGGTCTATTGGTCTTATGCAATGCCATATTTGTGGATCAAATATGCACCTTCAGACAGTTGGTGTTGGCGGATACCCCTTGCAAATTAAAGGCAAATCCATACCTGGAATGAGTACCTACTCCTGTCAAAATGAATCACTTCCCCTTCATGTGGAAAGTGTCCAATATAATCTACTTGCCAGTAAATGGATAGTTGGTCTTCTTTTTGTATGGTACCATGCTAGGAACTCAGCTTTTGTATCTCTTACTGGACAGTGGGACATTTGGCTGTAGCAGTAGCTACGTCTGCCCTGGCAAGTAGGAGCCCATGCTTTTGGACCTATGTATAGCCACTACTTTTGCCTCATAGCAACTGTGTTCATGCACCCAATGTGCCAACGCTGAGGTGGCCTACTGATACTGACTATTGGAACCATTTGTCTACTCTATTATTTAGTGTCTCTTCTGTGGCAGATATTCTCAGATGTGTGTTAACATGTAGTAAAAATATTTTCACTATAAGAACACCTTTTCATATATCAATCTACATGTCTTTATCCCAGAGTTTATTTTCTCTGATCTTTTCTATATTTCTCCTTCCAGTCACCTGACCAGGCAATCAAGCTATTTACTACTCATGAGTGTGTGTATATTTTAACTTCAGGTCACTCTCCCCTCTACATGGGTACAACACTTAAAGCTCAGTTTGAGAATTTCCCACAAACCACTAACTTTCGAGGCCATCTCTTGGTGGGGCTGTATTATGGCCACTGTCCTTTATTGGCTTCAACTTCCTAAACGGATCCATCTGTGAACCAAATTTAGGTGTTGCCTCCCTATCAGCTGGTCATAAGGGACCAATCTCTTGTATTCATAGACATGGATTTAATAGGCAGGCACTGAGGCAATAGTAGATGATATGGGAGTCTGGGATATTTGTTCATGCAGCTTATTTTTGTCTTCTGGCTCTGCTCAAGCTTGATCCTTATGTAATTTCTAATTTATGGCTGCTTGCTGCTGAACCTGTCCAACTTTATGACTATGAATATACAAGTCTGTTAGAAATAGGCTCAAAACAGGCAGTTCTGGCTACACAGTTACTTGGTGTGACTGTGGTAACTAAGTCTATCTTTATCAGGACTTTGTAGCCTGCCAGTGGCTATTTTTTCCCCCAAATGTTTATAATCATTTACTAAAGATGACCTGCTTTTATTTCAGAACTTTAAGGATATGTACTATGATTCTCTCATTGGGGCTTGCCATAAATTACTCCTCATATATTTTTCCAATGTTGAAACATTTGAAAGCATACGGTTTGCTGGATCACATGGCAAGCTGCTGAGCCACTTGTACTGTAGTTTGGACCTGTTATAGAGTAATTTCCTCTTTAAGCCTGAAATCTGGAAGTCTTTTGTGTCATCTGGTTTATGGGTTAGAACAGCATTCTCAGGTTGAATCCAAAGAGTTCTAACAGACATTGTACATATTTTTTATGGAGGGAGAGTTGAAATAAAACAATATATCCTTTATTTTGGAAGGATAATCAAGCATACCCAGACTCCTGGACCCTACCATAATCAAATGATATAACAGATACTTAAAACATCATAAGATTTACCTATCACTTCCTGGAGTATATATGTTTTACCAAGTACTCAAATGTATGAGTCACTTTTTGCTCATCCTGTGAAATTTGTAGTTGTGAATATAATGGCTCAGTTTAACAGCCTGTAGGATACCAAGCTGATACAAGTCTCTCTGGAAGATGTATTTGTAAAGAATGTGAGAGCTCAGTTCCAAGACTGTAAATATATAATATGTTCCATTCCAACTGAATTTGAAATGTTTTTGATCATCGTTTCCGATAAAGATGGAAAACAATACATTTTCCAGATCAGTAGCTGAATATCATGTATCTGAGGTCATGGCAATTCTTTTCTAGCAAAAATACCAAAAGGGGAACAGCTGCAATTGCTGTTATGATTTTGTTGATTTTTCCATAATCCATTTCCATTCTCCAGATCCATTTGGTTTTTGAAAGGGACAGAGGAATTAAATGACAGGATCACTATCCCAGCATCCTTTAGATTTTTAAGGGTAGCACTAATTTCTGTCCTTGCTCCCAGGATTTTATGCTGCTTTTTATTTTCTATTTTGGCCCAGAGAGAACTTTCAGAGTTTTCCAACTGACTTTCCCTATAATGAAAGTTCTTAACCACTGCCCCTGAACCTCCCCCCTCAAATATATATAACTACCAAGTAGGTGTGATCCAATTATACATTTGGATAAATGTATAAATAATATTTTTACACATTTTAGGACTAGGAAAGTGCCTATTCTGTATGCCCACAAATCTAATGTGAGCTGGAGCTGAACCACAACTCCATTTATTACCTTGCTCCCATATGAGTATTCTTTATTAGGGAACCAATATGATGCTTCAGATCCCCAGCTAACACTATCAACTAGGAACCCGTATCAAACAGTCCTAAAAATTGCAGGTTCCTTTTTACCAAGCATACTGTTATCTGCATAAATAGCTATTATGTATACTTCTCATTGTATTTGAGGGTTCTTCAGTCTATTGTTTCCACATTTGAAAACTGTATTACATTCAGAATCTCAAAAAGGGATTATGATAATTTTCTTTTTTTAAAAAAAACTATTATAGATACACAGGAATTTGCAAAAGTAATACAGGGAGGTCCAATCTACATTTACCCTAGTTTTCTTCAGTGGTTACATCTTACATAAGTATAGTACTATATCAAACTGAGTAGTTTTTTGGGAACAATGTGTTATTATAGTTCTTTTTTTTTGTCATGTGTGTAGATTTGTGTAACTGCAACTACAATCAAGACATAGAATCATTCTATAACCAAAAGATCTCCCTCATGCTACCCCTTTATAGTTACACCTCCCCTTTTTCTCAATATTCAAACCTTTGAAATCCACTAATCTGTTTTCTATCTTCATAATTTTACCATTTAAAGAATATTATATAAATGGAATCATACAAAATGTGACCTTTTGAGATTGGCTTTTTTCACTTAGCATAATGTTCTTAAGTCATAGTTAAGTTGTTGTGTATATCAGTAGGTCACCCTTTTTATTATTGAATTGCATTCCATGGCATGGCCGTAACATGGTACAACATTTACTTATTGAAAGACATTTTGGTGTTTCCTGTTTTTGGTTATTACAAAGAAAGCTGTTATAAACAGTTGTGTACAGATGTTGTATGGACATAATTTTCATTTCTCTGGGATAAACACTAAGAGTAAAATGCAGGATTTTATGGAAAATTTATGTTTCTTTGCTTATAAAACCACCAAGCTATTTTTCCCATGGTGGCTGTACCATTTTATATTGCCACCAACTATGTACAAGAGTTGTATAAGAGATCCAGCTTTCCACATCCTTATCAGTATTTAGTATTGTCACATTTCACTCCCCCTTCTCCTTCTTTCTCTCTCTCTCTTTCTCTCTCTCTGCTATTCAATGAGTGTATAGTGATTTCTCATTGTAATCTTAATTTGCAGCTCCCTAATAGCTAGTGATATTGAAAATCTTTTTATGTGCTTATATGCCATCTGTATACTCTCTTTGGATTTTCTTTAACTGTTAAAATTTTGAGATTTATATATTCTAGATACAAGTGTTTTGTCAGATATATGGTTTGTGAGTACTTTCTCCGGGTCTACAGCTTGTTTTGTCAGCCTCTTAACAGTCTTTTGCAGATCAAAAGTTTTTTATTTTGATGAAACCAAATGTATCATTTTTATTTTTATGGAGTATGTTTTGGTGTCTAGTTTAAGAACACTTTCAAAGCTCTAGACCTGGAGATTTAAAAGTTATAGTTTTACATCTTACTTTTAGTCAATAGTACATTTCAAGGTTGTTTTAAAGTGTGAAGTTTCAGTGGAAGTTTTTTTTGGTTTTGTTCTTTTTTTGTTGTTGTCCTACAAATACCCAATTATTGAAATAATAATTTTTGAAAAGATTATCTTTTCTCCACTGTAGTGTTTGCCCCTGTATCATAAATCAGTTGGCTATATTTCTGTGAGGATAACCTAAGTTCTCTTTTTTGTTCCATAGATCTAGATGTCTAGCCCTAGATAAACAGTTGTCAAATTGACTTTTCCAAAACTAAAACTAAAATATAACTAAAGGCTTACAATGACCCCCACTAATATATATTCAAGAAAAACTATTAAACCTTTGCAAAAACAGTTTGTGGTATTTTGACTTACTGTACCCCTGCTCCAACCTTCTCTAAGCTCATGGTAATTTTGAAAACCAGCACTATGCAACCAATTAAGGGGGTTGGAACTCTTCAAAAAGGCCTATCCCAGGACACTGACATTATTTAAACTCTCTCACATCTCCTTACAAAAGCCCCAGTTGAAGAATACTGTTATTATTTTTTAAATTTTTATTGGAGTATAGTTGCTTTGCAATGTTGTGTAGTTTCTGCTGTACAGCAAAGTGAATCAGTTATATGTATACATATATCCCCTCCTTTTTAGATTTCCTTCCCATTTAGGTCACCACAGAGCACTGAGTGGAGGTCCCTGTGCTATACAGTAGGTTCTTGTTAGTTACCTACTTTATACATAGTAGTGTATATATGTCAGTCCCAATCTCCCAATTCACCCCACCCCCATTCACCCCCTTGGTATACATAAGTTTGTTCTCTACATCTGTGTCTCTATTTCTGCTTTGCAAATAGGCCCATCTGTACCATTTTTCTAGTTCCACATATAAGTGCTATTATATGATATTTGTTTTTCTCCTTCTGACTTACTTCACTCTGTATGACAGTCTCTAGATCTATCCATGTCTCTGCAGATGGCACTATTTAGTCCCTTTTTATGCCTGAGTAATATTCCATTGTATATGTGTGCCACATCTTCTTTATCCATTCCCCTGTCAATAGGCATTTAAGTTGCTTCCATGTCCTGAATATTGTAAACAGTGCTGCAATGAACACTGGGGTGCATGTATATTTTTGAATTATGGTTTTCTCCAGGTATATGCCCAGGAGTGGGATTGCTGGGTCATATGGTAGTTCTATTTTCAGTTTTTTAAGGAACCTCCATATTGTTCTCCATAGTGGCTGTATCAAGTTATATTCCCACCAACTTACTGTAGGAGGGTTCCCTTTTCTCCACACCCTCTCCAGAATTTATTGTTTGTAGATTTTTTGATGATGGCCATTCTGACCGGTGGGAGGTAATACCTCATCATAGTTTTGATTTGCATTTCTCTAATGATTAGTGATGTTGATTAGCCTTTCATGTGCTTTTTAGCCATCTGTATGTCTTCTTTGGAAAAATATCTACTTAGGTCTTCTGCTTATTTTTTCTTTTTTTTTTTCTTTTTTCAAACTGATAGAGTTTTTTCTACAAGAAAAATCCCTATCTCTAGGGTAGTTGTAACAAACAATTTGGGATAATTTTTTAACATTGCGGCTACCTGAAGCTGCATTACATTTGGGACATACAAGTGCCTTGAAAAAACTTAAAATTAATATCTGGGTAATGAGATGTACATAAGTGGCTTAGAATTGTGGTGGAACATTCAGGGAAGTCTTGAAAACTGTGCAAAAGTACATGATCGTGCACAAGTCCAGAAAAGGCATGGTAGAGCATCATTCACTCACCACTGACTGACCTTGAGGCAGAGTTGTAATCTTCTTAAGCATTGAATGTATCCCCAATAAACATACAGAGCTCCTCAGCAAAGAATAGAAGGACTATTGGTTCAAGTCATTTAAAGAAATCTCTGACTAATCAAAATCAATGGCCACATACTACAGTAAATCTACTTTATAACATTAGTCCAGAACAATACTAAATAATACTAAATAAGCAAACAAGAAAAACCAATAACAAGAACAACAACAAAATCTGTCCAAAGAGGGATGGAGCATCTGATTTCCAGAGTTGTCACATTATGTCATCAAAAATATCCAGTTTTCAACCAGACATTATGAAATACACAGAGAAAGAGTTAAGTATGATGCATACACATAAAATCAAACTAGTCAATAGAAACTGTCTCATAGGGGGCATAGAGACTTTAAAAAAACTAACATAAATACATTCAAGTAACTAAAGAATAACATGAAAGGAACTAAAGTATAAAAATAATATAAAAGAGAGTATGAATAAAAAGATATAAATTATATTAAAAACAAAATGTAAACTCTGGAGTTGAAAAATACAACAACCAAATGGAAAATTTACTAAAGAGCAAAACTAAACTCTAAGAAGAATCAACAAACTTGAATATAAATCCATTGAGATTATCCAGTTTGAGAATCAGAATAAAAATAAGGTGAAGAAAAAGTTATAGAACCTCAGAGACCTGTGGATTCCATTAAATATGCTAAACTAAGTATAACAGTAGCCCCAGAAGGAGAGGAGAAAAAAGGGACTGGGAATATGTTTGAAGAGATAATAACTGAAATGTCCCAGGTTTGATGAAATATTAATCTATACATCTAAATTACTCAACAAACTCCAAGCAGGATAAACTAAGAGATCCACAGTGACTTCTGGTTTCAGTTCCTTATATAAGGAGCTTGGAAGTCACCATTCCATCCCAGTAACAAGTAAAAGCTGAACAAACTGAAAAGTCAACTCTTCTTGGATCTATAAGAGAGAGGGAGACACAGGGCAAACCACTGCCCTAAGACTGGAGAGAAGGACCGGAAAATACAGAGAGCCTTGGTTTATTGGAGCTGAGCTTTACCAGCAGAAACAAACATAGGAACCAGAGCCAGAGTAGGAAAATCTGAATTGTTATTGATAACTTGCTGGAGTATC
The DNA here is from genome assembly GCF_963924675.1 of Phocoena phocoena. NCBI lineage: Eukaryota > Metazoa > Chordata > Mammalia > Artiodactyla > Phocoenidae > Phocoena > Phocoena phocoena. The sequence continues at coordinate 85,664,377 of NC_089221.1, read as the reverse complement.
AGTGTGTAGAAATCTGAGGTTTAAAAAGTTCTCTGGGACCCCACAATGTTGTGAGATTTATCTCCAGGAATTTGACCAAATTCCCACGGTAAATATTGAAGAAAACTCTCCTGCTTCTGGCAGGGGGAGGGGAAAAGGAACCATTTTGAAATATGCCAGAGTGCTCTGCTCTTAACAAGGCCTGCCCTCAGGGGAAATAGTTAATCACAGTCTATCATGTCAGGGTATTATCAGAGCCAAAATGACCTGAGGAAGGGAAATACTTCACTCCAGCAACTCTAGCCAGCCTGTGCTACCTAAGAGGGGAGGAAAAAAGTGAGAAATACTTGAGAAGTTCATTTCAGAGGCATACGCTTATGAACTTTACATGTTCACAAGTCCAGAGGCATAGGCTCACTAAAAAACTGAGACCTAATCATAGGACTACAAGCATACCTCCACTCTCCTCACACCTCACTGCCACATTACTAAAGGCCTATTTACATCAGTTCCTTTTACCCAGTAGAGCTGTACCCAGTACAGCAAGTAATAAAGAGTTCCAAAGCATACCAAAAGCAAAAAAAAAAAAAAAAAAAAAACCCACATTTTGGGGAGACAGTGCAAGCATTGGAACCAGACACAGCAGTGATGTTGGAATTATCAGACAAGGAACTTAAAAACAGCTATGATGAATATGTTAAGTACTCTAACGGATAAAACAGAGAACATGAAAGAAGAGGTAGGCAATGTAAGTAGAAAGATGGAAATCCAAAGAAAGAACCAGAAAGGAATGCTAGATATAAAACATCATAATAGATATTAAGAATCTCTCTGATGAGTTTATAAGTAGACTGGACATGGCTGAGGAAATAATTTCTGAGGTAGAAGATAGATATATCAACAGAATCCTCAAAAACTGAGAAGAAAAAAGAAAAAGCCAGGGGAAAAAAAGCAGAACAGAATAGCCAAAGACTGTGTGGCAATTACAAAAGGTTTAATAAGCAGGTAACAGGAAAACCAGAGGTGAAGACAAAAACAAAGGAACAGAAAAAATATTTGAAACAATAATGACTGAGGACTTTCCTCAAATTAACGTCAGACACAGTAAGCTCAGAAATATCAAGAAGGGTAAATGCCAAAACACCTACACTGAGAGATGTCATGTTCAACAGACAGATGTCAAAACATTCATTAAGTGAAAAATGCCAATCTAAAAGTCTATATACTGTGTGATACCAAATATCACATTCTGGAATAGGCAAAACTATGGAGATAATAAATAGATCAGTGGTTTCCAGTGCTGGTGGTGTGGAGGGATAAATAGGCAAAGCAAAGAGAACTTCTGGGCAGTGAAAATACCCTTTATGATATTATAATAATGGATATGTCATTAGACATTTGTTCAAACTTGTAGAATGTACAACATCAAGAGTGAACCCTAGGGCTTCCCTGGTGGCACAGTGGTTGAGAGTCCGCCTGCCGATGCAGGGGACACGGGTTCGTGACCTGGTTCGGGAAGATCCCACGAGCCGTGGAGTGGCTGGGCCCGTGAGCCATGGCCGCTGAGCCTGTGCATCCGGAGCCTGTGCTCCGCAACGGGAGAGGCCACAACGAGGGGCCCGCGTACCGCAAAAAAAAAAAAAAAAAAAAAGAGTGAACCCTGAGGTAAACTAAGGATTTTTGTGACTATGATATGTCAATATAGATTCAACTTTGGTAAAAAAAAAAAAAAAAAAAAAAGAGGTACAATTCTGCTTATTATGGGGAAGGCTATATATTTGTGGGGGTTGGGGGTATTATGAAATCTCTGTACCTCCCTCTGAATTTTATTATAAACATAAAACTACTCTAAAAAACCCAAGTCTTAAAAAAGAGAGGCCCACACTAAACATAAATACAGCATGGACAAACTGCCTAAAACCAATCAAAGAGAACCTGTGGAGAACATTAAGAGAAAAATACTCATCACACACAAGGAATCATTAAAAATTAAAAACTCTTTTCTTCAGAAACCATGGAGACCTGAAGGTACAAACCATAATTAGAAGATTGGAACTTGGAGTTCCACCCCCTGATTTCTAGGAAGTAGAAAGGGACTGGAGGTTGAACCAATCACCAATATCTGATGATTTAACCAATCGTGTTTATGTAACGAAGCTTCCATAAAAACCCAAAAGGACAGGGTTCAAAGAGCTTCTGGGTTGTGACCACGTGGAGATTTGGGGAGAGTGGCATACCCGGAGAGGGCATGGAAGCTTCCCACCCTTTCCCTACTTTACTCTATGCATCTCTTCCATCTGGCTGTTCCTGAGTTACATCCTTTTATAATAAACCTGTAATCTAGTAAGTAAAATGTTTCTCTGAGTTCTGTGAGCTGCTATAGCAAATTAGTCAAACCCAAGGAGAGAACTGTGGAAACCTCCAATCTATAGCCAGTTGGTCTGAAGCACAGCTGATAACCTAGGCTTGCACTGGCATCTGAAGTGGGGAGGCGGGCGGCCTTGAAGGACTGAACCCTTAACTTGTAGAATCTGATGCTATCTCTTGGGCAGACAGTGTCTGAATTGAGTTGTTGGCTGGTATGGGAAATGCTCTCACCCCATCCCACTTTGGAATTGGTCCCAGAATATTGACTTGGGCTTAGAATCCTCTTAGAAATAACATAGAACAGAAATTAATAAAATAGGGAATAATAAAGTAATAGAGAAAAACAACAAAAGCAAAAGTTGGTTCTTGGAAATAACTGACAAATGGACAAACCTTTAGCTACACTAACCAAGAAAAAAAAATAGAATACTCAAGTTACTTAAATCAGGAACACAGGGAAGATATTAGTTTCAAACTTTCATTAACATAAAAGGATTATACATTAACAGTATGAACAATGAATTAGATAACTTTGATGAAATGAATAAATTTCTAGAAACATAACTGTAACTGACTTAAGAAGATATAGACAATCTGAATGTATCTATATCAAGTAGAGATTGAATTAGTAATTGAAAACCTCCCCACAAAGAAGAGTCCAGCCCCAAATAGCTTCACTGTTGAATTCCATTAAACATTTAAATAATAGTCAATACCAATTTTCAGAAGCTTTTCCCAAAAAATAGAAGATAAGGAAACATTCCTTAAATCATTCTATGAGGCAAGTATTACCCTGATACAAAAAACAAAGAGGGCTTCCCTGGTGGCGCAGTGGTTGAGAGTCCGCCTGCCGATGCAGGGAACACGGGTTCATGCCCTGGTCCGGGAAGATCCCACATGCCGCGGAGTGGCTGGGCCCGTGAGCCATGGCCGCCGAGCCTGCGCATCCAGAGCCTGTGCTCCACAACAGGAGAGGCCACAGCAGTGAGAGGTCCGCGTACCGCAAAAAAAAAAAACAAAAAACAAAAAACAAAGAAAGACACCACAAGAAAAGAAAACTACAGACCAATATCCCTCTGGAATATAGATGCAAAACACTTCAAAAATATTAGCAGATCAAGTCTAGCAACACATAGAAAATACACACCATGAGTAAAGGAAATTTATCACAGGCATGCAGGCTTTGTCCTACACCTGTAAATCAATCAATAGACCATATAAATGAGATAAAGAAGAAAAAAAACATGACTGCCTATAGATTTAGAAAAAACATTCAGAGAGTAACAACATCCATTCATGATAAAAAATAATCAACAAATGTGCAATGTAAGGGAGTATACTCAAACTGAAAAATGTCTTCTGCTAAACCCCTACAGTGAACATCACACTTAATTGGAAAGGTTTAAAAATTTTCTCTTTAAGATCCATAAGAAGATAAGGATATTCATTCTTGCCACTTCTCTTCAATATTACAGGAGGTTCTAGCCTGTGCAATTAAGTAAGAAAAAGAAATAGAAAGTATTCAGACTAGAAAGAAAGTAAATTTATCCCTATTTGTAGATGGCATGATTTTGCACATGGAAATTCCTAAGACTCCACTGAAAACTCTTAGAACTTACACGCAGATTCACCAAAGCTGCAAGATATGCAATCAATACTAAAAATTTAATTGAAATGCTACATACTATCAATGAAAAATCCAAAAATGAAATGAGAAAACAATCCTATTTACAACAGCATCAACAAATATAAAATACTTAGGAAGAAATTAACAAAATATGTGCCAGACTTGTTCACTGGTAACTTCATAACATTTTTGAAAGAAGTTTAAGAGGATCTAAGTAAATATAAAAATAGCCACCTCATGACCCAGAAGACTTAAAATTGTTAAGGTGTTAATATACTCCCCAAATTCATTTACAGATTCAGTTCAATCCTTATCCAAAATTCCAGCTTCATGTTTGTTCTGTGGAAATTGACCCTAAATTTCATATTAAATGCCAGGGGCCAGAGTAGCTAAAATAATCCTTTAGCTAAATTATTTTAGTAGCTAAAATAATTACTACAAAGATATAGTAATCAAGGCAAGGTGGTACTGGCATAAGTATAGGCATCTAGATAAATTACACAGAGTTGAGAGTCCCCAAAGAAACCCTCACATCTTTGGTCAGTTGATATCAACAATGGTTTCAAGACAATTTAATGAGGACGTAATAGTTCTCTAACAAATGGTGCTGGGACAACTGGATAGTCACATGAAAGAATAAATTAAATGGACTCCTTCCTTACACCACACACAAAAATTAACTCAAAATAGCTTATAGGTCCAAACGTAAGAGCTAAATGTCTAAAGTTTTTCGAAGAAAACATATGAGTAAATTTATGACTTTGCATTAGGCAATGGCTTCTTAGATATGACACCAAAATCATAAAAGACAAAAAGAAAAAAATAAACTGGACTTAATCAAAATTAAAATCTTTTGTGCTTCTAACTATACCATCAAGAAAGTGAAAGCCAGCCCATGGTATCAGAGAAAACATCTGCAAAATCTTGTAGCTGATAAGGCACGTATATACAAAATATACAGAAATATTTATAATTCAATAATAAAAAGATAAATATTCCTATGAAAAGTAGGTAACACATTTGAATAGACTTTTATCCAAAGTAGATACAAATATGGCCAATAAGCACATGAAAAAAAAAGATCAACATGAGGTAAATGCAAATCAAAACCATCAAATACCACTTCATACCCTCTAGAATGACTACAATAGAAAAGACAGGCAGTAAAATATGTTAGAAATGGAGAAACTGAAACACTTTTACATTAATGCTGACAATGTAAATTAGTGATATGGAAAACAGTTTTGGTGGTTCCTCACAGAAGTACTACATGATCCAGAAATTCCACTCCGAGGTATACACCCAAGAGAAATGAAAACAGGTATTCAAAAAAACTTGTACACAAGTGTTCAAAGCACCATTATTATTTTTTAATTTAACATTTTTATTGGAGTATAATTGCTTTACAATGTTGTGTTAGTTTCTGCTGTACAAAAAAGTGAATCAGCTATACGTATACATATATCCCCATATACCCTCCCTCTTGCATCTCCCTCCCACACTCCCTATCCCACCCCTCTAGGTGGCCACAAACCACCGAGCTGATCTCCCTGGGCTATGTGGCTGCTTTCAGCTAGCTATCTATTTTACATTTGGTAGTGTATATATGTCCATGCTACTCTCTCACTTCGTCCCAGCTTACCCTTCCCCCTCTCCATGTCCTCAATTCCATTCTCTACATCTGAGTCTTTATTACTACCCTGCCCATAGGTTCTGTATATAGATCTTCTTAGATTCCATGTATATGTGTTAGCATACGGTATTTGTTTTTCTCTTTCTGACTCACTTCACTCTGTATGACAGACTCTAGGTCCATCCACCTCACTACAAATAACTCAATTTCGTTTCCTGTAATATTCCATTGTATATATGTGTCACATCTTCTTTACCCATTCATCTGTTGATGGATACTTAGGTTGCTTCCATGTCCTGGCTATTGTAAATAGTGCTGCAATGAACACTGTGGTACATGTCTCTTTTTGAATTATGGTTTTCTCAGGGTATAAGCCCAGTAGTGGGATTGTGGGTCATATGGTAGTTCTATTTTTAGTTTTTTAAGGAACCTCCATACTGTTCTCCATAGTGGCTGTAACAATTTATATTCCCACCAACAGTGAAAGAGGATTCCCTTTTCTCCACACCCTCTCCAGCATTTATTGTTTGTAGAGTTTTTGACGATGGCCATTCTGACCAGCGTGAGGTGATACTTCATTGTGGCTTTGATTTGCATTTCTCTAATGATTAGTGATGTGGAGCATCCTTTAATGTATTTGTTGGCAATCTGTATACCTTTTTGGAGAAATGCCTATTTAGGTTTTCTGCTCATTTTTGGATTGGGCGGTTTGTTTTCTGATATTGAGCTGCATGAGCTGCTTGTATATTTTGGAGATTAATCCTTTGTCCACTGATTCGTTTGCAAATCTTTTCTCCCATTCTGAGGGCTGTCTTTTTGTCTTATGGTTTCCTTTACTGTGCCAAAGCTTTAAAGTTTCCTTAGGTCCCATTTGTTTACTTTTGTTTCTATTTCCATTACTTTAGGAGGTGGGTCAAAAAGGATCTTGCTGTGATTTATGTCAAAGAGTGTTCGTCCTATGTTTTCCTCTAGGAGTTTGATAGTGTCTGGCCTTATATTTAGGCCCTTAATCCATTTTGAGTTTATTTTTGTGTATGGTGTTAGGAAGTGTTCTAATTTCATTCTTTTACATGTAGCTGTCCAGTTTTCCCAGCACCACTTACTGAAGAGGCTGTCTTTTCTCCCTTGTATATTCTTGCCTCCTTTGACAAAGATAAGTTGACCATAGGTGTGTGGGTTTATCTCTGGGCTTTCTATCCTGTTCCATTGATCTATATTTCTGTTTTTGTGACAGTATCATACTGTCTTGATTACTTTACCTTTGTAGTATAGTTTGAAGTCAGAGAGCCTGATTCTTCTAGCTCCATTTTTCTTTCTCAAGATTGCTTTGCCTATTCGAGGTCTTTTGTGTTTCCATAAAAATTGTGAAATTTTTTGTTCTAGTTCTGTGAAAAATGCCAGTGGTAGCTTGATAGGGATTGCATTGAATCTGTAGATTGCTTTGGGTAGTATAGTCATTTTCACAATGTTGATTCTTCCAATCCAAGAACATGGTATATCTCTCCATCTGTTTGTATCATCTTTGATTTCTTTCATCAGTGTCTTAAAGTTTTCTGCATACAGGTCTTTTGCCTCCCTATGCAGGTTTATTCCAAGGTATTTTATTCTTTTTGTTGCAGTGGTAAATGGGAGTGTTTCCTTAATTTCTCTTTCAGATTTTTCGTTGTTAGTGTATAGGAATGCAAGAGATTTCTCTGCATTAATTTGGTGTCCTGCTACTTTACAAATTCATCAATTAGCTCTAGTAGTTTTCTTGCAGCATCTTTAGCATTTTTAATGTAGAGAATCATGTCCTCTGCAAACAGTGACAGTTTTACTTCTTTTCCAATCTGTATTCCTTTTATTTCTTTTTCTTCTTTGATTGCTGTGGATAAAACTTCTAAAACTATCTTGAAAAATAGTGGTGAGAGTGTGCAGCCTTCTCTTGTTCCTGATCTTAGAGGAAATGGTTTCAGTTTTTCATCATTGAGAACAATGTTGGCTGTGGGTTTGTCACATATGGCCTTTATTATGTTGAGGTTAGTTCCCTCTATGGCTACTTTCTGGAGAGTTTTTATCTTAAATGAGTGTTGAATTTTGTCAAAAGCTTTTTCTGCATCTACTGATATTATCATACGGTTTTTATCCTTCAGTTTGTTAATATGGTATATCACATTGACTGATTTGGGTATACTGAAGAATCCTTGCATTCCTATGATAAACCCCACTTGATCATGGTGTATGATCCTTTTAATGTGCTATTGGATTCTGTTTGCTAATAGTTCACTGAGGATTTTTGCATCTATGTTAATCAGTGATATTGGCCTGTAGTTTTCTTTTTCTGTGACATCTTTGTCTGTTTTTTGTATCAGGGTGATGTTGGTCTCATAGAATGAGTTTGGGAGTGTTCCACCCTTCGCTATATTTTGCAAGAGTTTTAGAATGGTAGGTGTTAGCACTTCTCTAAATGTTTGATAGAATTCACATGTGAAGCCATCTAGTCCTGGGCTTTTTTTTTTGTTGGAAGATTTTAAATCACAGTTTCAACTTCAGTGCTTGTGATTGGTCTGTTTATATTTTCCATTTCTTCCTGGTTCAGCCTCAGAAGGTTGTGCTTTTCTAAGAATTTGTCCATTTCTTCCAGATTGTCCATTTTATTGGCATACAGTTGCTTGTAGTAATCTCTCAGCATCCTTTATATTTCTGCAGTATCAGTTGTTACTTCTTTTTCATTACTAATTCTGTTGATTTGAGTCTTCCCCCTTTTTTTCTTGATGAGTCTGGCTAGTAGTTTATCGATTTAGTTTATCTTCTCAAAGGATTAGCTTTTAGTTTTATTGATCTTTGCTACTGTTTTCTCCATTTCTTTTTCATTTCTTTCTGATCTGATCTTTATGAATTCTTTCCTTCTGCTAACTTTGGGGCTTTTTGTTTGTTTGTTTTTCTTCCTCTAATTGCTTTAGGTGTAAGGTTAGGTTGTTTATTTGAGATTTTTCTTGAGGTAGGATGTTATGTCTAAAATCTTCTGTCTTAGAACTGCTTTTGCTGCATCCCAGAGGTTTTGGGTTGTCATGTTTTCATTGTCATTTGTTTCTAGGTATTTTTTGATTTCCTCTTTGATTTCTTCAGTGATCTCTTTGTTGTTTAGTAATGTATTGTTTAGCCTCCATGTGTTTGTATTTTTTACAGGTTTTTTTCCCTGTAATTGATATGTAGTCTCATAGTGTTGTGATCAGAAAAGATACTTGATACAATTTCAATTTTCTTAAATTTATCAAGGCTTGATTTTTGACCCAAGATATGATCTATCCTGGAGAATGTTCCATAAGCACTTGAGAAGAAAGTGTTTTCTGTTGATTTTGTATGGAATATCCTGTAGATATCAATTAAATCCATCTTGTTTAATGTATCACTTAAAGCTTGTGTTTCCTTATTTATTTTCATTTTGGAATATCTGTCCATTGGTGAAAGTGGGGTGTTAAAGTCCCCTACTATGATTGTGTTACTGTCAATTTCCCCTTTTATGGCTGTTAGCATTTGCCTTATGTATTGAGGTGCTCCTATGTTGGGTGCATAAATATTTACAGTTGTTATATCTTTTTCTTGGATCGATCTCTTGATCATTATGTAGTGTCCTTCTTTGTCTCTTGTAATAGTCTTTATTTTAAAGTCTATTTTGTCTGATATGAGAATTGCAACTCCAGCTTTCTTTGATTTCCATTTGCATGGAATATCTTTTTCCATCCCCTCACTTTCAGTCACTTTCAGTCTGTATGTGTTCTTTGATCTGAAATGGGTGTAGATAGCATATATACATGTCTTGTTTTTGTATCCATTCAGCCAGTCTGTGTCTTTTGATTGGAGCATTTAATCCATTTACATTTAAGGTAATTATCAATACATATGTTCCTATTAACATTTTCTTAATTGTTTTGAGTTTGTTTTTGTAGGTCTTTTCCTTCTCTTGTATTTCCTGCCTAGTGAAGTTCCTTTAGCATTTGTTGTAAAGCTGGTTTGGTGGTGCTGAACTCTCTCAGCTTTTGCTTGTCTGTAAAGGTTTTAATTTCTCCATCGAATCTGAATGAGATCCTTGCTGGGTGGAGTAATCTTGGTTGTAGGTTTTTCCCTTTCACCACTTTAAATATGTCCTGCCACTCCCATCTGGCTTGCGGGGTTTCTGCTGAAAGATCAACTGTTAACTTTATGGGGATTCCCTTGTATGTTATTTGTTGCTTTTCCCTTCCTCTTTTAATATTTTCTCTTTGTATTTAATTTTTTTTTTTTGTGTGTGTGTGTATTTAATTTTTGATAGTTTGATTTATATGTCTTGGCATGTTTCTCCTTGTATTTATCCTGTATGGGACTCTCTGTGCTTCCTGGACTTGACTATTTCTTCTCCCATGTTAGGGAAGTTTTCAACTATAATCTCGTCAAATATTTTCTCAGACCCTTTTTCTCTTCTTCTTCTAGGACCCCTATAATTCGAATGTTGGTGTGATTAATGTTGTCCCAGTGGTCTCTGAGGCTCTCCTCAATTCTTTACATTCTTTTTTTCTTTATTCTGCTCTGTGGTAGTTATTTCCAGTATTTTATCTTCCAGGTCACTTATCCATTCTTCTGCCTCAGTTATTCTGCTATTGATTCCTTCTGGAGAATTTTTAATTTCATTTATTGTGTTGTTCATCACTGTTTGTTTGCTCTTTAGTTCTTCTAGATCCTTAGTAAGCATTTCTTGTATTTTCTCCATTCTATTTCCAAGATTTTAGATCATCTTTACTATCATTCCTCTGAATTCTTTTCAAGTAGACTGCCTATTTCCTTTTCATTTGTTTGGTTTGGTGGGTTTTTACCTTGCTCCTTCATCTGCTGCATATTTCTCTGTCTTCTCATTTTCCTTAACTTACTGTGTTTGGAGTCTCCTTTTCACAGGCTGCAGGTTTGTAGTTCCCATTGTTTTTGGTGTCTGTTCCCAGAGGGTAAGGTTGGTTTAGTGGCTTGTGTAGGTTTCCTGGTGAAGGGGACTGGTGCCTGTGTTCTGGTGGGTGGGACTGGATCTTGTCTTTCTGGTCGCAGGGCCATGTCTGGTGGTGTATTTTTGGGTGAACTGTGTACTTAGTATGATTTTAGACAGCCTCTCTGCTAATCAGTGGGGTTGTGTTCCTGTGTTGCTAGTTGTTTGGCACGGGACATCTAGCACTGGAGCTTGCTTGCCATTGTGTGGAGCTGGCTCTTAGCATTGAGACAGAGATCTCTGAGAGATCTCTTGTCAATTGATAGTTTGTGGGGCCAGGAGGTCTCCAGTGGACCAATGTCCTGAACTTGGCTCTCTCACCTCAGAGGCACAGGCCTGACACCCGGCCAGAGTACCAAGACCCTGTCAGCCACACAGCTCAGAAGAAAAGGGAGAAAAAAAGAAATAAAAAAATAAATAAAATTATTAAAATAAAAAATTTTAAAGGTAACAATAATAAAAAAATAGAAGAGAGCAACCAAAGCAATAAACAAATCCATCAATGATAACAATCACTAGAAACTATACTAACATAAACATAAAAATCAGAAACATGTCAGTTGCAGACAGCAAACCCCAAGTCTAGAGTTGCTCCCAAATTCTACTGCCTCAATTTTGGGATGATTCATTGTCTATTCAGGTATTCCACAGATGCAGGGTACATCAAGTTGCTTGTGGGGATTCAATCCACTGCTTCTGAGGCTGCTGGGAGAAATTTCCCTTGCTTTTCTTTTTTCACAAAGCTCCTGGTGTTCAGCTTTGGTTTTGGCCCTACCTCTGTGTGTAGGTCACCCTCTGTAATCTGTTCCTCACCCAGACAGGAGGGAGTTAAAGCAGCAGTTGATTAGGGGGCTCTTGCTCACTCATGCCAGGGGTAGAGAGGGGTACGGTAGTGATAATTGGAATGGGGGCGAGCCTGCAGTGGCAGAGGCCAGCACAATGTGTGGCTGCAGCAGCAGCATTAGCATTTCATGCGCATCTCTGGGGTCTGAGCTGATAGCCATGGCTTGCGCTCACCTCTGGAACTCATTTAGGCAGTGATCTGCCTTCTGTGGGCAGACAGGGAAGGAATGCCCTCTCCTCGTGCCCCCGAAACACTGGTCTCTTGCCTCTTAGGCAGGCCCAGACTTTTCCCCAGACTCCCTCCCGGCTAGCTGTGGTGCACTAGGCCCTTTTAGGCTGTGTTCATGCAGCCAACTCCAGTCCTCTCCCTGGGATCTGACCTCTGAGGCCCAAGCCTCAGCTCCCAGCCCCCACCTGCCCTGGCGGGTAAGCTGACAAGCCTCTCAGGCTGGTGTGTGCTGGTCGGCACCGATCCTCTGTGCAGGAATCTCTCTGATTTGCCCTCTGCACCCCTGTTGCTGTGCTCTCCTCCATGGCTCTGAAGCTTCCCCCCTGCCCAACACCCCCGTCTCCACCAGTGAAGGGGCTTCCTGATGTGTGGAAACTTTTCCTCCTTCACAGCTCACTCCCAGAGGTACAGGTCCTATCTATATTCTTTCATCTCTGTTTTTTCTTTTTTCTTTTGCCCTACCCAGGTACGTGGGGATTTTCTTGCCTTTTGGGAAGTCTGAGGTCTTCTGTCAGCGTTCAGTAAGTGTTTTGTAGCAGATGTTTCTCATGTAGATGTATTTTTGATTTATTTGTGGAGAGGAAAGTGATCTCCACATCTTACTCCTCCACCATCTTGAAGGTCCCCCCAGCATTATTCTTAATAGTTAAACAGAGAGAACAACCTAAATCTCCATCAACTGATAAATTAATAAAATGTGATATATATATGCAATGTAATATTACTTGGCTATGAAAAGGGAAGCATTAGTACATGGTATAACATGTATGAACCTCAAAAATGTTATAAATGAAAGAAACAATAACAAAAGACTATTTGTTCACATTTCCATTTATATGAAATGGCCAAAATAGGTGAATATATAGTGGCAGAAAGTATATATGTGTTTACTTAGGGTGAGGAGGTGGGGTGGGTGGAGAATGACTTCTAATGTGTATAGTATTTTATCATGGCATGATGAAAACTTTCTAAAATTGTATTCTGGTGATGATTTCATAACTCTGTGAACATAGGAAAAACTTTAAATGGATTAATTGTTAGCAAGTTAACTATATCTCAATAAACTGTTTACATAAAAAACACAGTAAACCTACTTTTCTTTATGATGACTTCCCTGAGTCACCAGAGTTAGCTGGCCTCTCTGTTGTTAGAGTGTGTTGTCTATGTTGCTATTCTATCATTTTTTTTATATTGAATCTAAATTATTTATTTATATAACTGTCTCCTTCTAAAACTGTAAGATTCCTGTAAGTCAGGGCTTTTCATGTGTTCTTCTCTGTACTTTTATCTTAAGCACTATACCTGGAACATAAAAGAATAAAGGACTAGCTTCTTCAATATTTCTTGAAAATGTAATATTGTCCTTGCATTTTCTCTATGAATTTCTATTCTGACATATTATCTGTAGGACAAAATTATTTGAAGGGCTTAAAGAGTCACATGATACTCATTATTCTAGAATACTGAATCCAACCTGTGCATGTGTGTGTGAAATTGTCATTGCACATGTGGATTGTTTCCACAAAGTTCCTACATGTAATTATTGAAATCTGAAAAAAAGTTGAAGAAATGTAAAACTAGGCAGCTTAAGTGAGAAAATTGTACATTATATGATAGAAACATCAATTATATGGACCCAGGAGTGATTTTCATCTAATTTAATAGAAAAGTACTAATTAGAATAAAAGAGAACAGTATGCCATAGGTCTCCAATGAAAATTTAATTTCCTGTGGTGACTAGTACATCTCCCTAAGCATGAGCCTTTATGAGTCAAAGTTAAGAAATTTATATTTGTTTTCCAATATATGAATGGTGTCATTAGAATAAAGTGTAATTTTGAGTGGTTATTCTGTTTTCTATACAGAAGTGTCAATGACCTATAGTCTGTGTTGGTATCAATGATCTTCCTGTTTCCTTTAAGTGTTAGAGAATCTCAGTATCTTTTCAGGGCCTGAAGAATCAATCTCCATTTTCTCTTTGCCTGTGATTACAATGATTGTGTAATACAAAGCCATTTTTATGATTAGATAGTGACCTGAGGTTATATCATAGTGGAATAGATTCTATAGTTAAGCACTTCTTGCAAATGATCCAGAGATAGTTGTATTTCCATAAACAAATTATTTTCCTCTTATCCTAATTTTTATTTTATCACCACAGAATGCTGGATGATAATATTATTTTGTTTCTAATGTATTAAATTCCCATTCTTTGGAAATTTCCTTAGTTTAATAATTTTGATCTTCATGTTTAAATATCTAAATAAATTTGCCTTTGTTCCCTAAACTGTTTCTCTTGTTTGTACCTGTTTCCTCATACAGTCATTCATTTTGCACCCAAGATCAGAAAACTTGAACTCAATTTTCATTCTGACCTCTAGTCTCCCCTCCCATGTACAATTCTATATCTACCCATCATTACCTCTGGAATATTGCCCAGAATTGTCCTATTTCCATCTTGTGTCTGTTCATTTTTTTTCTACTAAGCACTTTTTTCCTCTGCTATTTCACTTCTCTAGTTTATGATCTTCCTAAATCCACTCCACTATCAGAGACCATAGAGGAGCAGGTATCTTCTTTATCATTTTATTTGAAGAAAGTAATTGTTAGCACTTTTTTAAAGACACAATGAACAAAGAGTATATTTTCCTCAATAGATTTTGAAAATAAGATAAGAACTTTATTGTAAGAATAAAGAGGAATGGGAAGACATAGAATAAGGAAAACAAAGAAAGTAAGATGAAAAATACAATTTGGTGAGAACAGGATACTTGAATAACAGAAAAAAAAAAAGGAACGCATAGTGTAGCATATGAGGGAAAAAAGTAAATACATGAAAATGCAGGGCAGACACTAAATAATTGTACAAGGGGTGGGAAAAAAAAGTCCAAAAATCAATAAGAACAGGAAGTGAATAGACATGGGAAAGTTTGGAAAAGGAGATTCTGCTTTTAAAACACATAGTGAAGGCTTTGATTGTTCACTCTGTGAACTCATCAAGAGAGTGCCCCCAAAGCCTTTGGGTATAAAATGCCTTTAGTAGATGGAGTGGAACCAAGCAGCTCGATGTCTGGAGAATGGGCTGCCTGCACTCTGTGCTTTGGCCCCCATAGCCACCGCACAGCACACTATTCATAAGTGGTCCCAGTGTTCCCTGCCTCTGAGAAATTCAATGTCTAAGCTTTAGTTAAGAATGAAAAGCCATTATAAATTTTTGTCTCCATGCATATGGATAAGCTTTGGTAATAATGTGTGTCAAAAAAACACTACATGGTAGAACCTAATAGAAACTTTCACATGGTATTGTTTCCACCATGCATAATTCATAGGGACGAAATTAGAAGAAAGGAGGCAGACATTGACTTCCTTAAGTTTTTGTTTTAGATTTTTTTCTGACTTTTAATTGATTCATTTGGAGAAAAAAATGTTTCTCTTGTGCTTTATTGATACTGTTTTGCAGTGAGCTTTAAGTGTCATCCAGGTTTTCTTGCTCAATCTAAAATCATATTTTATATGTTAATTTTACCCTTCATTGTTTGTTTTATGATTTGTTTTTAATCATCATCTTTTAGAAAATTTCATTCCGGATTCAAGAATCATTATCCTTCAGTGATTCTACAATATAATGAAGCATATTTGCAACACAATATTTTTCTTAAATCCATGGATATTATCATCATATGTATTTTCAAAGTCTCCTGGAATGTCTTCATGTAACTGGATTAAATATAGTTTAATTAAATTAAGTAAATTAAATTACTCATTACCAGTAATAAAGTTAAGCTTTAGAAAGCATTTGAATTGGAAAAGAATTAGAATACCTGGCTTAACAGCTCTAGTGTAGTGTGAAGTTAATTTGCATTATACATATCTTACCTCTTTTCAATAAATGTGTAGATGGAAGACAGAGAAACTCTGAAAACCACTCTTAAAATTTATTAATTATAAAAGGCATTTTCCATGGAGAGCAACTGATCTAAAACATTATTACTTATTGAGGAAAAAATGTTCAATTATATAATAACATTAAATAATGAATCATGAAATATCTAAAAATATTATTTTCTTAGCAATCATATACATTTCATTATAACCCAATATAACCACTAGAACTACTGTTGCTAATCCTAATGAATTTATTCTGAGAGGTTTAATTTAGGTAATTTGTTAAAGGTGGGAAGGAATGAATGAAGGCAGTAAAGCCAGAATTAAAATTATCATTTGATCCATTTCACCTGATATTTTTGCTACTGTTAATTTCTAACACCAACATGATTTTTTATCTTGTTTTCTTGGCAAGTAGTTATTTATTTATTTATTTATTTATTTATTTATTTATTTATTGCAGGGCAAATAGACTCCACCAACAACTTCTTAAGAAATGTTACATTTTTTCTAGAATAAAGACATGCAAAAATATGTAAATGATTATCTTGACTTAATTGTATGAATGTAGGTAATGTAGTGTTAGATAATGCAATTTTTTTTCTTACATGATACTGGTAGCATACAAATTCTAAAGACTGAATATATGCTTATCTGTCCTAGTATGCTATCACTTTATCTTAATTGATCAGCTGGTCTAAAACACCCAGTAGATGATATCTATAAGCTGTGAAAGATCAAATATTTAAAAAGATAATGAACTAAAAATGCTGCCCCCAGAAAGTCTTAGACTTTATTTCAGAAAAATGAGGCATTTAAAAGTCTTTGATAGATGCTTGTACCATGGAGAGTAATCAAAAATGAGATTATATAAAGAGAGGCAAATTGAAACTTCTTAATAAAAAAAGAGGAAGAAACCAACATGCACGTGTATGCGCACACACACATACACACACACACACGCTGCAACCATAAAGGGACATGGAAAGAAGGAGAGGGTATAACAGCTTTTCATGAGAAATGTGTCACAAAATCAGAACATGTGGAAGTACTTAATAGAGCCAACTTTTTTCCCCATAAATGGAGAATCACTCAATAAAGTACTCAGAATCCCTTACTGAAGTACCATTTAGGGGTATTAAACCCATGCTTCTGGCATCAGTAAAGCATGGGAATGCAAAACTGAGAGAAATTCAGCTTTGATACATTATCTATATTGTTCCAAATACAATATGTATAAGGTAGTAATCTTAATTTCAGCATACATATAAGAAAGTTTTGTATTTTCTAATACAGAGATGAGAGGAGAAAAATGGAGCATCATTACCTGTTTAGCTCTTAAGGCCTTTAAGTGTCTTATTTTATTTACAATTCCATTCAATGCTGTGGATTAAATATCTACTCTGGAATTTTAGAAAACTCATTTATATAAATGGTATTAAATGTTAGAAGAGATGCATTAAAATAATTTAATATTATATTACCTGAGCTAATTTAGCTATGTAAATATAATGTGTCTTCAAGTCATTTTATATATGCATAATTAGTCTTAAAACTATAAAGTGTTAATAAATTTTATTTTTAATAATGTTGCACACCATTTATTTTAAATCTATTGCCTTATATATTACCAAAGTAAAATCTCATTTTAATATGGCACATGGAGCTACTAGAAATTATCCAGACATCTAAAGTTAAAACTACTCTTCAAGAATGAAACTAGCCTATATCAATATGTTAGTGATAAAGTCAGAAATCTGGCTAAAATAAATGGGGGGGACCATAAGTTCAGTCATTGAACCAATATTATTTAAACACCTACACTTTACTGGCACATTTCCAAGCATATAACAGGAATGAACACCCAATATCAATTAAGGGAAACTGACTATACTCTTCAGGCTCTTTCAAGTCATAAAGATTCTGTTTAAATCATGAATTTAACTTAAAAAATCTGATGTCTTAGTATGTATATGAAAGTTATTATTTTACAAGATAGAACACATTATCAAAGTAAGAAGATTTGCACATGATTTATAAAAGTCTAGAATTCTAATCAGAAAAAATTGGTTGTGTGTCCATCACTGACCAAGGTAGAAAGTGACCAGACTTGTGAAAATAAGTCTCTAGGCTATATAGGAGATCTATCAGTATAAAGGAGATGGATACAACCAATGTTCATGGCTTGATGGTATTAATCATAAAGATTGTACAACTTAGCTCCAACCCTTGTTATGATTTTCTATTATGAAACAATATTCTGATTTTAATTTCACTTCCCATACAACTTTGGCTAGAGGGAGTGATTGTGAGCCTAAGTATCATGTTATATGACCTACTTTAATGCACTGGCATTCTGATTTTAATGTATTAGTTTCTGAGAGCTTGTTTAATATAACTTTCCCCCCAAGTGATTAATCTACCATTACACAAATGTTGACAAATGAGATTTCTAAATCTACAACCAGACAGGCCCTGTTTTTTCAAGGCAATGCTATACTATAGGACTTTAGAAATGCCCAGTTTGATTCCAAACTCATTGTACAAAGTCTCTATACACTGTAAAAAAAATCCACTTTCACATTCACAATAACCAGAAAAAAATTTAGAAGCACTAGAATATTAGACAATGTCTAGCTTATTCCTTTTTTTTTCTTGATAAAGTAGAGCAAAGAAAAAACAACCTACATAGTGTGTCAGCAGAAAACAGACAAAAGAGGCAGAAGTTGCCTTCTGGCTTAGTCACACCTTCCAAATCTCACCTGAGTGCTTGTAACTGGCAGAAGTTAATGCATATCTAAGACTCTAACTGCACAAGATTCTGGGAAGCATAGTCTGTAGCTTTCAGACTCTGCAGAGGAGAAGTATAAGAGAAGAAATGTAGAATGCAGTTTGAGTTATGCCATATGACACAGTAATTTTTGTTAATGTTCTAGAGAAATATTTTTATATTTTTCCATGTAAGATGTGTGAGGATGTTTATTAAGGAATTATTTGCAATAGCAGTAAGTTAGAACATAGATCTAAGTCCCATCAATAGAAGAAAAGGGAAGCGATATATGGTGAATACATAACATAGATGACTATGCAGTATTAGGAAGCTACAAACTAGATATACATACCTCAAGAAAGATAAACATAAAATATTGTTGAGATAAAGAAAGGACTACATGAGATACCTTTCAAAAATAGCACTTATAGAAATCTGAAAAACTATAAACAGTATGTATTTTATGATATGCATGATTTAATAAAATACTTGCATATATATTCAAGTGTATTTATCAAATATCAAATATATTAGTGTAGACACATATAGGAATGATGCTTATTAAAAATGTCAACCTGGAAACCATAGAGAGAAGGGGATTTTGGTACATATCATTCCTATCTCCTCCTCTGTGACAGACAGGAGATGTTACTTAAACCATGCAATCCAAAACAGTCCATCCTCTGCCAATTTAGCATCCAGGCACACCCCCTTTTAATCATATCTAATCTTTAAAGAAAAGGCAGCACTATTCCTATTATGATTCAACTATTCTTAGTAAAACAAAAGACCTACCTTCTTTTTCCCCAAATGCATCTTTATTGATCTCTGAGTTCTAAATCACAGTCCCTCTTCATATTTTAACATATACGGTTTACCCACTATTACTTCAACTCGATATTAGGTAGGAGGGTAATAAGGAAGGGAAAAATCATTTGATTATTTACCAATACATACTTGTCAGGTAAGCAAGAAAATATTCATGGCTATTGTAGTACTAGACTCTGTAATATGTGATTGTGTTTAGATTTATATTTTCCCCTTTTAACCATCCATTCCATGTTCTCATTGCTCTCAGCATCTGTGTTTATCATTATTATCTACCTAGAGGGGTACCCAGACGGGTCTGCATCAATAGGCCCTGCCTCTATTGGGTCCCGAAATGTCTACACAAATATTATCCTACTTGTATGTGGACAGGATATTCTCTGGGGTGTCTTTTAGTATTGTACTTTCCTATCAAATTAAAATTAACATAAAACCACAGTCTATGCTATAACTGGCTGAATTCTTTATAGGATTCTATTCTCCAAGTGGACTAGCTAGCTACTATTGCTTGGAAAATTTTGTCATGTAAAAAGTTCAGCACTGATCTTTACTACTGGCAGTTTTTGTTTTTGTTGTTTACTTGTTAAACTCCCTAATAGTTGCAGCCAGCATATCCTTGGTGAGAATAAGAACATACTGGTGTGATCACATATAACATTAACCTTTGCTACAATGACAGCTTATTCATAAGCCAGTTATTCAAGAACTGGATGGTGGAGGAAGAAACTGACTGATATCCACAGAAGATGTTATTTTTGTCCATCTGATTATTACAAACTTCCTCGGCAATGGATTTCTTCTGGTGAATGTTTCCATGAGACATGAATATAATTATACTCTATTTTTCAAGAGACCATGTGCATATTTTTAACCCAGATCTCTAATTTTTCAATTATTCTCCTTGAAGTCCCTGACCAATCAGCCAAACTACTATCAACTTCTCACAAATCAGCATAGATCCACATCTCTGAGCACTTCTCCTCCAAGCAAAATTAATGACCAGATGCAATGCCTTAATTCCTTTTCACTGGGAATACATTCCTTCCCTACTGAGAAGTTATACTTCTTCAGCAATCATCTCTTGAATGTTGCCAAAACACCCTGTGGAATAATCTGAAAACTACTCCAAGTATTGTCTTTCCACTTATTGTCTTTGTCCACTGGAGAAAGGTAATCACTCACATGGCTATAGGTGGGGGGTTGGGGAAGCAGAAGTGAGTGAGGGAAATTTGAGCCATATCTCATGCAAACTACTTGTGACTCTAGAATCTGTTCTAAAGTTATCTTAATTACTCTCACATGGTATTTATATACGTTTTTGCATGCCCAACTTTATGATTTGGTGGGTCAGACAATGTGAAGAGCATCTCGGGATGCACAATACCATGATGTTTGTTGGTGAAGGATTCCAATTATATTTTGGGACTGTTATCAAAAAGAAAAGAGTGAAGAGGGCATAAATTTTCCCAAAACTCTAAGAAAGTACATGTTAATTTTCATATTGGAGAATCTAGACGTCTCATACATCATCTCTATCAGTCATAAACATTTCAAGTACGACTGGCTTTGCAAGATCACATGACCAAGTGACAGAGGATCGTTTGTGGCAGTGTAGACTTCCATTAATGCCATTTCTTTCTCCTATAAAGTTGCTCAGTAAATGAACTAGAGCACACACTCACATGTGTGGTACAAGTAGCTTCTAGAATTCAAAACAACTCACCAAGTATCATTTCCCTTTTTTATTTTTAGAGCGTACAAGTTGCAACATATTTGCCTTTAATTGTCATGTAATCTCAACATGATGTGGACCACTAGACTGTTATAAATTTAGCTGAGGTGATAAGCCCTTAAATCTTGGGAGATTATATTGCCTACCCTTTGGCACACATAAATAGTAACAAGGTTTCTAAGGTATTTTAGTTTTCTTGCTCACCAAGCCCATTCAGCATGAGGTCATCAATACAGTGGATCAGAGTAAGACTCTGAGTAATGGAAAGGTAATCAATGTCTGTAACAACTAGATCATGACAGATGTGGGGCAGTAACATAGCTCTGCTCTAAGATTAATGAAAAAACGCAAAAAAGACAGCATACTCAAGATTAATAGAAGAATACCAAGTACTATTAGAGGTATTAATTTACTCCTGTAAAGAAACCACATCTGGAATACAGATGCAATTGGAAGAAGTTTCTGAAACCCTACTTTAATTCTTCAGGATATGTTCTTCTTTTGCTCTGGCCAAATAGGTGTTTGACCGAGAATGTGGATGTAATATCTACCCTTGCATCTTTTAGGTGTTTGATTGTGACATTACTCTCTGCAGTTCTTCCAGGATGTGGTATTATTTTTGGTATACTGTTTTGGTAGGAAGAGGGAGTTCCAGGGACTAGAGCTTAGCGTTTTTCATCCCCACAGTCCACACTTCATTTATCATGGAACTAATGTGGGAATTATGACAGTTGTAGAATTTATTTGTTCATATTGTGCATCTAAGAACTGGATAGAAAACACAGAGTAACTTATGTGACCTATCAGGCACACTATAAAATTGACCAAGACAAAATCTCAATTTGTTACATCACTACCAATAGCCCCTACTTTTACTGGTGGGCCAGAGCAGTGTTTCTGGTTCCAAGGAATTAACTTCGGTTCAGAGTCAGTGCCAAGCAATCCCTGAAAAGTTTTTGATTTTTCCTTTCTCCCAAATAAATTCATCCTGGAAAATGGGTTCATATTCCCTTGAGGAAGACTGGGAGTGTTACACTGTGTTCATTGCTGAAGTGGTCCTTGTGCCTTTCATGGTAATCTGGGTTAGAACTGGCAAATGAAGTACAGGTCCATGACTGTCTCACTCCAGTGTCAAAGAGGCCATTACTAACTTCAAATCTAATCAGAATAGAAAGCCAATTATAGATTTTCATTTTTGAAGATTGTTTTCCCTTGAATAATTTCTGGTAGCTAGAGATGTATATCAGTCTGTGTTCATTTAAAAGACTTTCTATTAATTAGAAATGCCAATTTTTTTTTTTTTTTTTTTTTTTTTTTTTTGCGGTTCGCGGGCCTCTCACTGTTGTGGCCTCTCCTGCTGTGGAGCATGGGCTCTGGACGCGCAGGCTAAGCAGCCATGGCTCACGGGCCCAGCCGCCCTGCAGTATGTGAGATCTTCCCGGAATGGGGCATGAACCCGTGTCTCCTGCCTCGGCAGGCGGACTCTCAACCACTGCACCACCAGGGAAGCCCTAGAAATGCCAAATATTTTAATACATGGGAATAAGTACTTATTGTCATTGAGAAAGCTGGGGGAGTGAAGGTTAGAAAGGAATCTTAGCTTGTTAGTGAACATCTCAATGCTAATAAGCTTTGACAAAAATAACAGTCTACAGCAGAAAAGTAGGTGGTTCACAAGGGTTCAACCTGAAGAAGCAAGTATCTTGAGTCATCCCATAAGTATGGGTGCCACAACTGCTGGAAAACAATGGGTTTTTCTTGGAAGATTTTAAGCTCAACCCATAAAGGGAAGGAAGTTATGGGAAATGTGGCTCCCAACACTTCTGTAATTGAGAGAAGCCCTTAAAAGTTGGTAGTGATGATGCTGGGTTAGTAAGCAACAATTCAGTATAAATATAAAATATTGTCCAGAGGACTTTATAATCTGTTTGAATATATGGGATGATGATTTTCCATGTTTGGATATATTTGTTTCTGCTTAGAACTGATCACCTCATACAATTACCAATGGATTCTGAATTCCTCTAGAATATGCACTTTAAGAGAAGGACCTTTTGTTTTATTTATTGATTTACTTTATAACACAAGTGCCTATTATATAGTAGTTCAGAGATAGATAGATATAGATAGATAGATAGATAGATAGAATCATATACATGAAATTATATCTATGTAAAATTCTGATAGTCTGAATATATTTCTTTATATGAAGTTTACATTTATCTTTGTAACACTATTCTTTCATTTCTAGATCTAAGCCTTGGCCACACTAAGTCCAATCACTTTTCATGATGTCATCCTTTTAAATATTTAAAGACAATCTTCCTGGATCTAGTTCACTGCAGGCTAAATATCTCAGTTCTGTGGAAACATATCTCACATGATATGATTCCAAATGACCATTCTAATGATTTTTCCTTTAAATAAGCCAGAGTTTGCCAATATCTCTCTTAAATTCTTATAAATCAGGGTGTCTAGAACTAAAGGGGTTAGTTCCAAATTGTTTCAAGAACTAAAAGGATTAGTTCCAAATTTTTTCAAGCAGAGTATTGTTATTATTAACTACATACATACATACATACACACACACACACACACACACACACACACACGGGCAACCACTTCATACAGCTGTTTAGTACTGAACATACTGTCATGTAAAACCCACATGTGTTTCAGAAATGTTGCGCATAAGCCACACACACCTCTTTCTGTTGATTTGCTTTGACTTTAATATTTCAAATATATAAGAATTAATTAATCCCTATTAAAACATTTACTTCTAAAAATGTGGCAGTGAGTTTTAAGCTAAATTTTCTTCACAATCCATTGCAGCATTCAGATTTCCTTAGCCATCTAGGTTCTTGGTTGCAACAACGAGAGAAGTCGGTTATCAGCATTCATACCCATGATAACAAATGAAACAATGGCTGACCCTGTCTATTTTGAAGAATAATTATGCACAATATGGTTCTCTCAACAGTAGAGGAAGCTCAGGGAAAATGAACTTAAAATTAACAGGACAACAAAGGAGCTTCAGAGCAAATAAATTAGGCTTTATCAAATGAAGTTATGAAAAGAAAAAGAGAAAAAAATCTTGTATATTAAATTAAATTTTACAGAAGCTAGAACAAGCAATTATTTTGACTAAAATAATAGGTTGGGACTGTGAAGCACTTTTTTTGGGGAATCTTGTTGTGAAAGAAATCCAGTCTAAGCAAGACAGTTTTGTGATAAAATATCCACCTTATGTTACAACTATTTATAAATATTTATATATCTTTTAATGAAGTATGGGCAATGTTCTCTTTCAAACAAGATGTCTATTTTCCATTGTTTTAAAAGATTTTTTTAAAGCACACCTAATTGTACTTGTTATAATAAAAGTTTTCTTTTAGTCAACAGAAAGGCCAAACTTTAATTTCCATTGAGAATATTGCAATTGACAATGAAGTATTTGGTGAACACACTCATCACATGGCAATACTCAATTGTCTCATATATGGGTCTTTGGTGTACCATGAAGATAAACAGCCAAAATGTTATAAGAAAGAGAATGGCCTGAGTGTAAGGCTGGCTAAAAGAAATGTTCAAAGACTATAGGTTGGTGATTTATTGTTTTAATAGCACTTGATGATTTGTCAGACTCTTTTAAAGGGCACTTCTCTTCTTTCTTAGAATATGGCAGGTTGCAACCATAAAATTTCATGCTTCCAAAATGCACAGAATTCCCACTGATACCCCTGATCTAATAGAAGGTTTCCAGAGAAAGAGAGTTTTATATTCTATGGCCTGTTTATACCCCAATGTCCATACCTCCACAGAATAACCTATTCATAATATCACTGTTAGTTTTTAGCTAAACTTCTCAAAGCTCATAGGATAACTGAGTTAAATAAGGCCTCCCTAGAAGCAGCAAATATGACGGCAATGACATTTTCAACCTGAGAGATGAACTGGTTGTATTACAAATAGCATTCTCCTATAATTAACACTCTCATTACATGTTTTACTGCATATTTTTATACTGTACATTTCATAGAATATTTTTCAAATAAGTTATTATATTCCTTTCCATAAAGCACTATTATAAAGTTAAATCTCTATACTTAAATATTTTGGATGTATTGCCCTGTCTTGTTATTTTTGTTTTTCTCATTATGTCCCTAATGCAAGAGAAGTACAATAAATTTTTTAAAAACCTGTGTATAAATAAAAAAGTACTACTAAGGAAAGGTTGAATGATATATTGTAATTCTTTGTAATAATGTATTGTAATTGCAAATTTTATATCTACACATGTACAAACAAATGAAAAAGATGATATACTACTGTATTTCACATTCCATAATTATCTATTAAGATAAAATTAATACATTTTTGGTAAATTGGAAATGACTTTTGTAAAAATTAAAACATAGAGCCAGACATCCAGTTTCTGGCTCTGCATGTAAGGGGCTTGGAAGTCACCACTCTTTCCTAACAAGTCAAAGGCTAAAAAGACAAAGGGTAAACCACTGGTCCCAGGATAGGAGAGACAAACAGACAAATACAGTGAGCTATGGTTTACCTGAGCAGAGACTCAAAAGAGGCATCCACCTCAGGAACCAGTGCCGGAGTAGAAAAACTTGAACTGTATTGGAAGAGTTGCTGGAGGTTAAGTGTGAACAACGCAGAAAGTTGAAAACTCCAGATGACACAGTCATAAGTGGGTCCCCACAATATTGTGAGATTTACCTCCAGGAGTTCAACCAGGTAGGTTCTCAAAGTAAATATTAGAGAAAAATCCCCTGAGGCTTTGAGCAAGAGGAGAGGAAAATGAACAATTTTGAAATACTACTAAGCACTTTGTTCTTCTTAACAAGACCCACCCTCAGGGGAAACTGACTAACCAGACCTTAACCTGCTGGGGTAGTATCAGAGCCTAACAGCTGAAAAAAAGGAAATAACCAACTCCAGCTGGCTCTAGCTCTCCTCGTGGGAGAAGGGAAATACCTAACTGCAGCTCATTCTAGCCATCCTGTTCTGCCTAAGAGGGGAGAAAAGAAACTGAGAAACTCTCATGAAGTTCACAAGTCCAGAGGCATAGACTCACTAAAAAACTGAGACCTAATTGTAGGACTATAGAACACATCCCCTCTGCCCACACCTCACTTACCACATTATTAACGCCTATTTACAGCGGTAGATTTTACCCAGTACATCATGTCTGGTATCAAGAGAAACTTACAAGGCATACCAAAAGACAAAAAGCACAATTTGAAGAAACAGAGCAAGCATCAGAAACAGATATGGCAGGGATGTTAGAATTATCAGACTGGGAATTTAAAACAACTACAAAGAACATGCTAAGGGCTCTAATGGTTAAAGTAGAGAGTATGCAAGAACAGAAGGGTAAGGTAAGCAGGGAGATGGAAATCCTAAGAAAGAACCAAAAAGAAATGATAGAGATCAAAATCACTGTAATAGAAATTAAGAGTGACTTTAATACTCTTTTTAGTAGAATGGACATGGCAGAGGAAAGAATCTCTGAGCTAGAGAATATATTAATAGAATATCCCCAAACTAGAAGGCAAAGAAAATAAAGACCAAAAAAAAACAGAACAGAATATCTAAGAACTATGGAATGAAAGATATAACATACATGTAAAGAGAATACCAGAAGAAGAAGAGAAAGAGAAATGGAAGAAATTTTTGAAATAGAAATGGCTGAGAACATCCCCAAATTAATGTCACACACCAAACCACAAATTCAGTAAGCTCAGAGAATGTCAAGAAGGATAAATGCCAAAACAACTACACCTAGAGAAATTATTTTCAAACCACAGAAAATCAAAGATAAAAAAATAATAATAAAATAAAAAAAATAATCCTGAAAAAAAGCCAGAGGAGAAAAACAGCTTATCAAAGAACAAAGATAAGAATCACATGAGACTTCTCAGAAACCATGTAACCATGTAAGAAGTGAGTGGAGTAAAATACAAAGTGTTGAGGAAAAACAACAACAAAACACCAACCTAGAATTTTCTACCCTGCAAAATTTTGCTTCAAAAGTGAAGGAGAGGGCTTCCCTGGTGGCGCAGTGGTTGAGAGTCCCCCTGCCAATGCAGGGGACACGGGTTCGTGTCCCGGTCCAGGAAGATCCCACATGCCGCAGAGCGGCTGGGCCCGTGGGCCATGGCCTCTGGGCCTGCACGTCCAGAGCCTGTGCTCCACAACGGAAGAGGCTGCAGCAGTGAGAGGCCCGCGTACCGAAAAACAAAAGGGAAAAAAAAAAAAAGTGAAGGAGAAATAAAGATATTCTCAGACACAAAAACTGAGGGACTCTGCTTCCCATAGACCTGCTTTGCAATAAGTATTAAAAGAAGTTCTTTAGAGGGAAGGATATAATACAGGTCATAAACTCAGATCTACATAAAGAAAGGAAAAGATTTGAAAAATGAATACTTTCATTTTTAACCATTTCAGGCAAATCCTGATAGAATTGCAAAGAGAAATAGATGAATCTGCTATCATTGTTAGAGACATCAGTATCCCTCTATCAGAAATGAGAGCAGATCCAGCAGGCAAAAAATCAGTAAGGACTTAGTTGAATTCAACACCATTAATCAACTGGATATAATGAATATTTATAGACCACTTTATCCAACAACAGCAGAATACACACTCATCTCAAGCACACATGGAATGTTTCCAAAGACAGACCACATTCATGAAACATACTCTAACAAATTTAAAAGAATGGTAATACAATATCTGCTCTCAGAACACAATGGGATTAAATAGGAAGTCAGTAACAGAAGGATAACTATAAAGTCCCAGACAACATAGAGATTAAATCAAACACTTCTAAATAACACATGGATGGGTCAAAGTAGAAATCTCAAGAGAAATATAGAAATATTTTTTTAGCTAACAGTTTTCCTTTTTTTTTAAATTGAAGTATAATTGCTTTACAGTATTGTGTTGGTTTCTGCTGTACAACAAAGTGAATAAGCCATATGTATACCTATATCCCCTCCCTCTTGAACCTCCCTCTCACACCAGCCGCCCCCCCCCAACATCCCACCCATCTAGGTCATCACAGAGCACAGAGCTGAGCTTCCTGTGTTGTACAGCAGGTTCCCACTAGCTATCTATTTTAAATATGGTAGTGTATATATGTCAGTCCTAATCTCCCAATTCATCCCACCCTCCCCTTCCCCTCCTGTGTCCACATACCCATTCTCTAAGTCTGAATCTTGAAACTAATACATAGAGGGAAATTATTGAATTGAATGTATATGAGAAAATAAAAAAGATCTAAAATCAATCATCTGAGTTTCCACCTTAGGAAACTAGTAAAAGAAAATAACTTTTATCTCTAAATAGATAAATGGAGCTGACTATGGGCATGAATTCCGAACCTTTTAAAACTCAAAAAAGTGTTACAGATGTGGTATATGCAATGTATATGTTCATAGAGCATGCATGTGCATGTATATATATGCATATATACAACTGATTATAAAATACATAACAAATATTTTGAAATAATAAATTTCAAAAGGCAAGAGCCAAATGATAGAAACAAATTTTAAAAGGTGTTAAATTTAAAAAACATATCTGTGCTCTTCCAAAATATAGCAGAGGGAGGAACACTCCCAAATTCATTCTACGAGGCCACCATCACCCTGATACCAAAACCAGACACAGATGTCACAAAGAAAGAAAACTACAGGCCAATATCACTGATGAACATAGATGCAAAAATCCTCAACAAAATACTAGCAAACAGAATCCAACAGTACATTAAAAGGATCATACACCATGATCAAGTAGGGTTTATCCCAGGAATGCAAGGATTCTTCAATATACGCAAATCAATCAATGTGACACACCATAATAAATTGAAGGCGAAAAACCATATGATCATCTCAATAGATGCAGAGAAAGCGTTCGACAAAATTCAACACCCATTTATGATAAAAACCCTGCAGAAAGTAGGCACAGCGGGAACTTGCCTCAACATAAAAAAGCCATATATGACAAACCCACAGCCAACATTGTCCTCAATGGTGAAAATCTGAAACCATTTCCACTAAGATCAGGAACAAGACAAGGTTGCCACTCTCACCACTATTATTTAACATAGTTTTGGTAGTTTTATCCACAGCAATCAGAGAAGAAAAAGAAATAAAAGGAATCCAAATCGGAAAAGAAGAAGTAAAGCTGTCACTGTTTGCAGATGACATGATACTATACATAGAGAATCCTAAAGATGCTACCAGAAAACTACAAAAGCTAATCAATGAATTCAGTAAAGTAGCAGGATACAAAATTAATGCACAGAAATCTCTGGCATTCCTATACACTAATGATGAAAAATCTGAAAGTGAAATTAATAAAACACTCCCATTTACCATTGCAACAAAAAGAATAAAATATCTAGGAATAAACCTACCTAAGGATACGAAAGACCTGTATGCAGAAAATTATAAGACACTGATGAAAGAAATTAAAGATGATACAAATAGATGGAGAGATACACCATGTTCTTGGATTGGAAGAATCAACATTGTGAAAATGACTCTACTACCCAAAGCAATCTACAGATTCAATGCAACCCCTATCAAACCACCACTGGCATTTTTCATAGAGCTAGAACAAAAAATTTCACAATTTGTATGGAAACACAGAAGACCCCGAATAGCGAAAGCAATCTTGAGAACGAAAAATGGAGCTGGAGGAATCAGGCTCTCTGACTTCAAGCTATACTACAGAGATAAAGTAATCAAGACAGTATGGTACTGGCACAAA
Source organism: Phocoena phocoena (assembly GCF_963924675.1). Classification (NCBI taxonomy): domain Eukaryota; kingdom Metazoa; phylum Chordata; class Mammalia; order Artiodactyla; family Phocoenidae; genus Phocoena; species Phocoena phocoena. The sequence continues at coordinate 85,634,695 of NC_089221.1, read as the reverse complement.
AACAGAAATACAGATCAATGGAACAGGATAGAAAGCCCAGAGATAAACCCAGGCACATATGGTCACCTTATCTTTGATAAAGGAGGCAAGAATATACAGTGGAGAAAAGACAGCCTCTTCAATAAGTGGTGCTGGGAAAACTGGACAGCTACATGTAAAAGAATGCAATTAGAACACTCCTTAACACCACACACAAAAATAAACTCAAAATGGATTAAAGACCTAAATGTAAGGCCAGACACTATCAAACTCTTAGAGGAAATCATAGGCAGAGCACTCTATGACATAAATCACAGCAAGATCCTTTTTGACCCACCTCCTAGAGTAATAGAAATAGAAACAGAAACAAAAATAAACAAATGGGCCCTAATGAAAACTTAAAAGCTTTTGCACAGCAAAGGAAACCATAAACAAGACAAAAAGACAACCCTCAGAATGGGAGAAAATATTTGCAAATGAAGCAACTGACAAAGGATTAATCTCCAAAATTTACAAGCAGCTCATGCAGCTCAATATCAAAGAAAAACAACCCAATCCAAAAATGGGCAGAAGACCTAAACAGACATTTCTCCAATGAAGATATACAGATTGCCAACAAACACATGAAAGAATCTCAACATGATTAATCATTAGAGAAATGCAAATCAAAACTACAATGAGATATCATCTCACACCAGTCAGAACTGCCATCATCAGAAAATTTAGAAACAATAAATGCTGGAGAGGGTGTGGAAAAAGGGAACCCTCTTGCACTGTTGGTGGGAATGTAAATTGATGCAGCCATTATGGAGAACAGTATGGAGTTCCTTAAAAAACTAAAAATAGAACTGCCATACGACCCAGCATTCCCACTACTGGGTATATACCCTGAGAAAACCATAAGTCAAAAAGGGTCATGTACCAAAATGTTCATTGCAGCTCTATTTACAATAGCCAGGACATGGAAGCAACCTAAGTGTTCATCAACAGATGAATGGATAAAGAAGATGTGGCACATATATACAATGGAATATTACTCAGCCACAAAAAGAAATGAAATTGAGTTATTTGTAGTGAGGTGGATGGACCTAGAGTCTGTCACTACAAAGTGAAGTAAGTCAGAAAGAGAAAAACAAATACTGTATGCTAACACATATATATGGAATCTAAAAAAAAAAAAAAAAAAAAGTGGTCATGAAGAACCTAGGGGCAAGACTGGAATCAAGACACAGACCTACTAGAGAATGGAGTTGAGGATATGGGGAGGGGGAAGGGTAAGTTGGAATAAAGTGAGAGAGTGGCATGGACATATATACACTACCAAACGTAAAATAGCTAGCTAGTGGGAAGCAGCCGCACAGCTAAGGGAGATCAGCTCAGTGCTTTGTGACCACCTAGAGGGGTGGGATGGGGAGGGTGGGAGGGAGGGAGACGCAAGAGGGAAGAGATATGGGGACATATGTATATGTATAACTGATTCACTTTGTTATAAAGCAGAAACTAACACACCATTGTAAAGCAATTATATGCCAATAAAGATGTTAAAAAGAATGACAAACTAGTTGGATTCCACAACTAGTTGAATCAGGGTGAAACTGAAATAAACATAAGAGAAAAGTAAAACTGAATTCCTGCCTTTGCTGAAAAACTTATGAAAATGAAAATTCTTTTTTTTTTTTTTTTTTGCGTTACGCGGGCCTCTCACTGTTGTGGCCTCTCCCGTTGCGGAGCACAGCCTCCGGACGCGCAGGCTCAGCGGCCATGGCTCACGGGCCCAGCCGCTCCGCGGCACGTGGGATCTTCCAGGACCGGGGCACGAACCCGTGTCCCCTGCATCGGCAGGCGGACTCTCAACCACTGCGCCACCAGGGAAGCCCTGAAAATTCATTTTTAAGATTAGAAATGTATATTCAAATCTATCTCTGGTATGTCTATTTTAGTTTCGTTTTATTGTTTGTATTATTAATGTAGTTTAAATAAAATGAAAATTACTTTTTTGGAAGAATACTAATTTTTAATTCATAGTCTGCCAATACTTAATTACACTGATTAATGTATTTCTTTTTTTAGCTTAGTCTCATCTTTGCCATGATTTTTATCCAATTAAAAGAAGCATGTGATAAACTAATTTTTATCAGTAACTAATCTAAACGAGTCAACTAGGTTAGCTGTGCATAAGCTGTAGATAAGGTTTTAATTCATGCACTGCCTATCCTCTGCTGAGTATACACTATAAAACCATAGTTTACATGGGCAAGCACTATTCAGGACGTGTTTTTCATCATATGAGCATAAGTGTTAAAAATATGGAACCTATTTGCTGCTCATTAGAGCAGGGTTTTGAGTCTTCTTTACTCCACAAATCAAAGGCAACATAAACCTGTCTTGAGTAGTTTTGCAACCTACTTTACAGTGTTTATGACATTTCCTTTGCTTATGAAACAGAATTTTTGGCTAAACTAATGCTTCACATTTACATAACCTGACTAATTGTATATCACGTGCACCTTACCCTTTCAAGGTTTTACATATTTCTAAGAAAGTACAGACAGCTAAGAATAGCAATGGTAATCATCCTGTATTAATTTCTTCCTGTACAACAGGCTTTATTTACTTGATATATGTGGAAATGCACTGAGGCTCAAGTATGTGAAATAGTAATTTACAAGATTACAAATGAAGTTTCCAAATGATTGTGAATGTATCCTGGCAAATATATTCTATTTAGCCAACATAATATTTGATAAAACAATAATTGTAAGCATTTAAATTAGGATGTGAGTTTGTATCTTTACAAAATTGTCAGATCTGCCAGGACTGGGTCCTCATTCTTGCAAAGGACTGCAGAATATCTACTTATTTAGATGTTCCCATACAATCTGTTTTCATCATTGTGCCGGCATCCTGGTCCTCACAGATGTTTGTAACTGTTAAACCAGGACAAGAATCTAGATTTCCTACCATATCACCACTCTTGTTATCACAACATGCTGCCTCATGTTGTGCAGCCTGGCCATGCTCTTTGGAAAGGTAATAGGAAGCCCACAAGAAGAAGAATGCTCAGTCTCCAAAGGAGCTCATGTCATTCAATTGCTATTAGAACTATTCCTTTTGTCCTTCCGCTTCTTCATATAGTCCTTCCTTTTTTGTACTCTAATAAGGTATTTATTTATACTCTTCAACTTGCCAGGTAACAAATGTTTTTGCTAGTTTATATTGAAAGGTATTGAACATGGAGAATTACCAATTTGCCAGGTTATATAAGGACTGGAAAGAAGACTCTAGGCTCTGCCTTCAGTATTGACTCCAAGAACCATACACCAGAACTTGTCCTTAAGGGAGCCACTCTATCTAATACAATTAGAAATTGAAGAATCAGGAATTTGGTGATCCAGCTATTAGTTTCCAAACCACATTGTCCCTGCGATACCTGGGGACCAGGAAACTACCTCCCAAACTGTTGAATCCAATAACACACTACTTCAGCCACAATCCTTACCAGCAAAAAGAATATCCTATGCCATGAAAGAAATTATTAGCACAAGAATTGGCTCAAGAATAGGAATATTCCCCACCTCAGAAATTCCCTCCAAATCTCCTGCTACATGTTTGCTTAATGCGAAGCTGAGCCACGATCCAAATCCAAGCTGCAAAGAAATCTGGGGAATGTATTCTTTAGAGTTCTGACGTCCAGCACGCAGTGAGTTTTTACTACTTCAAGTTCCTTCCACTGCAGTGGCCTCTACATCATCTAGGAGCTTATTAGAAATGCAGAACCTCAAGTTCCACCCCAATACTATTGAGTCACGATCTGAACTTTAACAAGATTCCCATTAGATTCTTAAGCATATTGAGATTGAGAAAGAATGTAGTAAGTCATTCTACAAACGGGTTTGAAAGGATAGAGTGACTCAATCAGCCATATCTACCACACATGCCTACAGACCACTGATGTCACATACATGAAAATTTTGCTGATTTTTTTCTTAACACCTTAAGTTATTTCGATATTCTTTTATCTTTCTAATTATCAGTATAATTTTATGGGTCAGGACTCTATAAATTTCTCACTACAGAAGCCCAATATAATAGGGTTCAAGCAAAAAGACACTAAGTGTGCAACCTAGCTGCAAACATAAAAAAACTGGCAAATGACATCATCAGAAACCAGTCCCTTTTTGTATCTTAGTTGTACTTTCCTGTGTTTTGCTTTTATTCTCAGATAGTTTACTGGTAATTGATTGAATAGTTGCCAGAAGCTCCAGCTTGAAAATCCCAGGGGAGAAAGATTTTGCTTTCAGAAATTTAAAGTAAAACGTATAGGGCCAATGCTATTTGCATTTGGTGGACTGAATTTAAGTCACATGCCCATCTCTGAAACAATCTCGGAGGCCAGGAGGATGTAATATTCATGCCTGCTCATAGAGTGAGCAGCTAGTGCCAACCACATCTAAAGAGAATTGCTGATCAAGAGGAAAAGGTGGTTCTACAATGGGAAATCTTGGTGCTAGTTTCAGAAAATAATTTGCTGAGCAGTTAAAAAAATAATAATAATAAATGCCCACTACATTATTTCACAGTAATTACTTATGACTATTTACTAGTTATTATGCTTTCTCTCCCTTTGACAAAAAAAATTCATAGATTTAGGTTGGACTGTGTGTAGTTATCACTCTGGAGAATTTTGCATAGACGTAGATTCAGGCAGCAATGTGAGTTTTTTTTAAGTTTAGTTTTATATTTCTATATATGTGAGTTTCTTTTATTCCTTAAAAATGACACATGCATAAGCAATTTCAGGGAGTCAAATATTGACTTAACATGGCAAAATAAATCCTTTCAATGCAGTATTGCCTCTACTATGTCGGATAAGAATGTTGAACATATGCCTTTGTAGTAAAATAATTGAAAACATTTTTGTACCCTTTGAATCTAAGTCAAAAATATACCAATTTTCACTTTCCCAAGGATTTAATTCAAGCTTAAAAGTTATTTTCTCCTCTGTATCAAATGCTGGTCAGTTTCTTACTTATGGGAAATCATGAAAAACATAAATTGAAGAAGGAATTGTAAATATTGACTCTAAGTCCATAAAATGTTCAACACTCCAGAAAATCATTTTTGTCCATATTAAAAAATAACCTCTATTGCATTATCTTCAGTATATAGCCCTTCTAAAGAAGTGTTATACTATTCTTCAGTGGACTGAGTTCCTTAATGACAGAGTAAATATAGGATTTTCCTAGAATTTAGCCTGTAGTTATACAAGTATATTTATATCCTACTATATTCTGAGTAAACAACATTTAGGTACCCTTAAGGCATTTTCAAGGCTCATTTTGTAAACCTATTATAATACCACTGTGTAAAGAAATCTAAATCTGAAGCTTCAGTAGACTTGTTACTGAAAAACTAATTCACAGATCTACCTACAACTTGTTAGGATGATTAAACAAATAAGACTAGTCAACAAAATGTCTAGAGGAGAACAGATGTGAACAATGTTTTGTACTGAACAGTCATTTCAAAAGCCAATTTCATTCTAAAGGCATCTCCACAATTTGAGTTAGAGAAACCACCACACAGTGACTTGAGCCCTGACAATTTGGGAGCAGCATTTTTGTGAAGAAAGTTTGATGATTCACAATAGTTTGCATCAGCCATAAAGGGATAGTTAAGGGTTTGCAATTCAATTAAATATATCCACAGGGATGTATTTATGGACATTTCTCTCTCTTAGGAAATCAAGCTTGCTTTTGAGACTAGTGATTATTGTGCTTTGTCATTGATGTTTTAGATTTGTAAATCAAAACTTTGTAATATTTTGATGGCTGCTAATCATAGCTATAGCAGCTATCCTAAGATGGGGTTGCCCTAGAAACACTTTCTGTACCTGAACTTATACTTGAATTGAGATGGTGGAGGAGTAGACCTAGTGTTATTGCTTTGAGATGGCAGAAAGGTTACACTTAGCAACCAGGGACTCCCTAGAGAAAGACAACTTGAAAGTCATGTTGTTCTATCTCTTAGGGTATGTGTGGTATTAGGTGCCCACCATCCTGTCCTTACATGAAGTTGGCAGAAGTGACTAGACATTTTTCTCTGGTACTCTTTCCCACATAAATGTTCTTTGCTTACTCTTTCAAGCCAATGGGATGTGTTTTCTGACGTTGAGACATCACTCTCCTCCCTCTATCTCTGCTACCTTCTGGAATCTTTTTCCCAAAACTCAAAGAAACTCATCTAATTTAAATTACATCTTCTCAGTGTTGTTATTAATGATTAGAGGCCATGTGTTCCCCAGTTTCAGAACAGAAAGCTTCTAAACTGCAAGCTACCTTAATGCTGAACTTGCTTTCATTATTAAGATCTATAAATGTTCAACAATGTGCCAAAACTCCATCAGCTGTCAGCAGAATCATGAACAGCCAAAGATATGACTTTCTATTTCCCACACATAACAGGTACAGAATCTTTTCCACAAAGGCACAGGTAAAATTAATTCACAAATTTATGGAATGTTTCCATATCTTTGTTACATAATTCAAGGATTTGATTGTAAGAATGGAATTTCAGACAAGGCTAAAAAACAGCTCTAAGACCTGGAAGGCTATTTGGGATTATATTAAAATAGGTAATAAGTTGATATAATGTAAAAATATACTTCACACAGTGTCTTAAACACAGAAAATACTCTATAAATGATAATTTCATCATATTATTATTTATACTCATTATTAAGTTGTCATACCCTAAAATTACTCCAAACAATGTTTGGACCTATATTTCATCATGTTTTGTTTGCATAGTAAATTACCAGTTAAAAATTAGTCTTGGTGTAGGGGAAGATGGCGGAAGAGTAAGACGTGGAGATCGCCTTCCTCCTCACGGATACACCAGAAATACATATACACGTGGAACAACTCCTACCGAACACCTACTGAAGGCTGGCAGAAGACCTCAGAGCTCCCAAAAGGCAAGAAACTCCCCACGTACCTGGGTAGGGCAAAAGAAAAAAGAAAAAACAGAGACAAAAGAATAAGGACGGCACCTGCACCAGTGGGAGGGAGCTGTAAAGGAGGAAAAGTTTCCACACACTAGGAAGCCCCTCCGCGGGCGGAGACTGCGGGAGGCGGAGGGGGGAGCTTCGGGACCGCGGAGTGGAGCACAGCGACGGGTGCGGAGGGCAAAGCGGGGGGATTCCTGCACAGACGATCGGTGCCGACCGGCACTCACCAACCCGAGAGGCTTGTCTGCTTACCCGCCGGGGCGGGCGGGGCTGCGAGCTGAGGCTCGGGTTTCGGTTTTGGACGGAGCGCGGGGAGAGGACTGGGGTTGGCGGCTTGAGCATAGCCTGGAGGGGTTGGTGCGCCACGACTAGCCGGGAGGGAGTTCGGGGAAAAGCCTGCACCGGCCGAAGAGGCAAGAGACTTTTTCTTCCCTCTTTGTTTCCTGGCGCGCGAGGAGAGGGGTTTAAGAGCGCTGCTTAAAGGAACTCCAGAGAAGGGCGCGAGCCGCGGCTAAAAAGCGCAAACCCCAGAGACGGGCGCGAGCCTCGGCTGAGGGCGCGAGCCCCCGAGACGGGCGCGAGCCGCGGCGGGAAGCGCGAGCCCCCGAGACGGGCGCGAGCCGCGGCGGGAAGCGCGAGCCCCAGAGACGGGCGCGAGCCGCGGCTGAAACTGCGGAGCCCAGAGACGGGCGGGAGACGCTGGGGCTGCTGCTGCCGCCACCAGGGGGGCTGTGTGCGAGCACAGGTCACTCTCCGCGCCCCTCTTCCGCGGAGCCTGTGCAGGCCGCCACTGCCGGGTTCCCGGGATCTGGGGACAGCTTCCCGCACGGCGGGTCTCAGGCTGGTGCAGCGTCACGCCGGCCTCTGCCGCAGCGTCACGCCGCCTCTGCCGCCGCAGGCCCGCCCCGCACGCAGTGCCCCGCCTTCCCCCATCCCCCAACCCCCGGCCTGAGTGAGCCGGAGCTCCCGAATCAGCGGCTCCTTTAACCCCGTCCTGTCTGAGCAAAAAAAACAGACGCCCTCCAGCGATCAGCGCGCAGGGGCAGGGCCGGGTACAAAGCTGAGCTCCTGTGAGCTGTGAGAGCAGGGAGGAGAGGGGGAGGTCTCTCCGGGCAGCCGCGGAGGCGGCGGATTGAAGCTCCACAATCAACTTGATGTGCCCTGCATTGTGGAATACCTGAATAGACAGGGAGTGAGCCCAAATTGAAGAGGGGGAATTTAGGAGCGAGATCGGTGATTTTTTTCCCTTTTCCTCTTTTTGTGAATGTGGGCATGTATGCTTCTGTGTGAGATCTTGTCTGTATACTCTTGTTTCCACCATTTGTCCTAGGGCTCTATCCGTCCATGGGTTTTTTTTTTTAAAAAAAAAAAAAAAAAAAATTTTTTTTTAATAATTAATTTTAATTGTAATAACTTTATTGAACTTTACCTTCGTTTTCTTTCTTTCTTTCCTTCCTTCCTTCCCTCCTTTAGACAACTAATCACCCCAAATTGAGGAGGTGGTCTCTGGGAGCAGGATTTATGATTTTTCCCCCTTTGCCTCTCTTTGTGAACGTGTAGGTGTATGCTTCTGTGTAAGATTTTCTCTGTATAGCTTTGCTCCCAATAGTTGTCCTAGGGCTCTATCCTTCCATGGTTTTTTAAAAAAAAAAAAAAAATTTTTTTTCTTTCTTAATAATTAATTTTAATTGCAATAACTTTATTGTACTTTACCTTCGTTCTTTCTTTCTTTCTTTCCTTCCTTCCTTCCCTCCTTTAGACAGCAAATCACCCCAGGTTGAGGAGGTGGTCTCTGGGAGCAGGATTTAGGATTTTTCCCCCTTTGCCTCTCTTTGTGAACGTGTATGTGTATGCTTCTGTGTAAGATTTTCTCTGTATAGCTTTGCTTCCAACATTTGTCCTAGGGCTCTATCCGTCCATGGTTTTTTTTTAAAAAAAAAAAAAAAAAAAATTTTTTTTTCTTTCTTAATAATTAATTTTAATTGCAATAACTTTATTGTACTTTACCTTCGTTCTTTCTTTCTTTCTTTCCTTCCTTCCTTCCCTCCTTTAGACAGCAAATCACCCCAGGTTGAGGAGGTGGTCTCTGGGAGCAGGATTTAGGATTTTTCCCCCTTTGCCTCTCTTTGTGAACGTGTATGTGTATGCTTCTGTGTAAGATTTTCTCTGTATAGCTTTGCTTCCAACATTTGTCCTAGGGCTCTATCGTCCATGTTTTTTTTTAAAAAAAAAAAAAAATTTTTTTTTCTTAATAATTAATTTTAATTGTAATAACTTTATTGTACTTTACCTTCGTTCTTTCTTTCTTTCCTTCCTTCCTTCCCTCCTTTAGACAGCGAATCACCCCAGGTTGAGGAGGTGGTCTCTGGGAGCAGGATTTATGATTTTTCCCACTTTGCCTCTCTTTGTGAACACGTATGTGTATGCTTCTGTGTAAGATTTTCTCTGTATAGCTTTGTTTCCAGCATTTGTCCTAGGGTTCTATCTGTTCTTTTTTTTTTTTCTTTTTCTTTTTTTTTTTTTTGTTCTAAATATTTTTTAGTACAATAACTATATTATACTTTATTTTATTTTTACTGTATCTTCTTTCTTTCTGTCTTTTTTCCTTCTTTCCTTCCTTCCTTCCTCCCTTCCTCCCTCCCTCCCTCCCTCCTTTCTTTCCTTCTTTGCTTCTTTCTTCCTTCCTTCCTTTCCTCCTTTCCTTCTTTCTTTCCTCAAACTTCTACTAATTCTCTCTACATTTTCTCCTTTCCCTCCTACCTTCCTTCCTTCCTCCCTCCCTCCCTCCTTTCTTTCCTTCTTTGCTTCTTTCTTCCTTCCTTCCTTTCCTCCTTTCCTTCTCTCTTTCCTCAAACTTCTACTAATTCTCTCTACATTTTCTCCTTCTTTCCCTCCTTCTTTCCTTCCTTCCTCCCTCCCTCCCTCCCTCCTTTCTTTCCTTCTTTGCTTCTTTCTTCCTTCCTTCCTTTCCTCCTTTCCCTCTTTCTTTCCTCAAACTTCTAATAATTCTCTCTACATTTTCCCCTTCTTTCCCTCCTTCCTTCCTTCCTTCCTCCCTCCCTCCCTCCTTTCTTTCCTTCTTTGCTTCTTTCTTCCTTCCTTCCTTTCCTCCTTTCCTTCTTTCTTTCCTCATACTTCTAATAATTCTCTCTACTTTTCCTCCCTTTTATTCTGAGCCGTGTGGATGAAAGGCTCTTGGTGCTCCAGCCCAGGAGGCAGGGCTCTGCCTCTGAGGTAGGAGAGCCAACTTCAGGAAACTGATCAACAAGAGACCTCCCAGCTCCACATAATATTAAACGGTGGACATCTCCCAGAGACCTCCATCTTAACACCAGCACCCAGCTTCACTCAACGACCAGCAAGCCACAGTGCTGGACAACCTATGCCAAACAACTAGCAAAACAGGAACACAACCCCACCCATTAGCAGAGAGGCTGCCTAAAATCATAACAAGGCCACAGACACCCCAAAACACACCACCAGACGTGAATCTGCCCACTAGAGAGACAAGACCGAGCCTCATCCAGCACAACACAGGCACTAGTCCCCTCCACCAGGAAGCCTACACAACCCGCTGAAACAACCTTAGCCACTGGAGACAGACATCAAAAACAACGGGAACTACGAGCGTGCAGCCTGCAAAAAGGAGACCCCAAACACAGTAAGATAAGCAAAATGAGAAGACAGAAAAACACACAGCAGATGAAGGAGCAAGATAAAAACCCACCAGACCTAACAAATGAAGAGGAAATAGGCAATCTACCTGAAAAAGAATTCAGAATAATGATAGTAAGGATGATCCGAAATCTTGGAAGTAGAATAGACAAAATGCAAGAAACAGTTAACAAGGACCTAGAAGACATAAAGATGAAACAAGCAACGATGAACAACGCAATAAATGAAATTAAAAGTACTCTAGATAGGATCAATAGCAGAATAACTGAGGCAGAAGAACGGATAAGTGACCTGGAAGATAAAGTAGTGGAAATAACTACTGCAGAGCAGAATAAAGAAAAAAGAATGAAAAGAACTGAGGACAGTCTCAGAGAGCTCTGGGACAACATTAAACGCACCAACATTCGAATTATAGGGGTTCCAGAAGAAGAAGAAAAAAAGAAAGGGACTGAGAAAATATTTGAAGAGATTATAGTTGAAAACTTCCCTAATATGGGAAAGGAAATAGTTAATCAAGTCCAGGAAGCACAGAGAGTCCCATACAGGATAAATACAAGGAGAAATACGCCAAGACACATATTAATCAAACTGTCAAAAATTAAATACAAAGAAAGCATATTAAAAGCAGCAAGGGAAAAACAACAAATAACACACAAGGGAATCCCCATAAGGTTAACAGCTGATCTCTCAGCAGAAACCCTACAAGCCAGAAGGGAGTGGCAGGACATACTGAAAGTGATGAAGGAGAAAAACCTGCAACCAAGACTACTCTACCCAGCAAGGATCTCATTCAGATTTGATGGAGAAATTAAAACCTTTACAGACAAGCAAAAGCTGAGAGAGTTCAGCACCACCAAACCAGCTTTACAACAAATGCTAAAGGAACTCCTCTAGATAAGAAATGCAAAAGAAGGAAACGACCTATAATAACGAACCCAAAACAATATAGAAAATGGGAATAGGAACATACATATCGATAATTACCTTAAATGTAAATGGACTAAATGCTCCCACCAAAAGACACAGATTGGCTGAATGGATACAAAAACAAGACCCTTATATATGCTGTCTACAAGAGACCCACCTCAGACCTAGAGACACATACAGACTGAAAGTAAGGGGATGGAAAAAGATATTCCATGCAAATGGAAACCAAAAGAAAGCTGGAGTAGCAATTCTCATATCAGACAAAATAGACTTTAAAATAAGGACTATTAAAAGGGATAAAGAAGGACACTACATAATGATCAAGGGATCGATCCAAGAAGAAGATATAACAATTGTAAATATTTATGCACCCAACATAGGAGCACCTCAATACGTAAGGCAAATACTAACAGCCATAAAAGGGGAAATAGACAGTAACACATTCATAGTAGGGGACTTTAACACCCCACTTTCACCCATGGACAGATCATCCAAAATGAAAATAAATAAGGAAACACAAGCTTTAAATGATACATTAAACAAGATGGACTTAATTGATATTTATAGGACACTCCATCCAAAAACAACAGATTACACATTTTTCTCAAGTGCTCATGGAACATTCTCCAGGATAGATCATATCTTGGGTCACAAATCAAGCCTTGGTAAATTTAAGAAAATTGAAATTGTATCAAGTATCTTTTCTGACCACAACGCCATGAGACTAGATATCAATTACAGGAAAAGATCTGTAAAATATACAAGCACATGGAGGCTAAACAATACACTACTTAATAATGAAGTGATCACTGAAGAAATTAAAGAGGAAATAAAAAAATACCTAGAAACAAATGACAATGGAGACACAACGACCCAAAACCTATGGGATGCAGCAAAAGCAGTTCTAAGGGGGAAGTTTATAGCAATACAAGCCCACCTTAAGAAGCAGGAAACATCTCGAATAAACAACCTAACCTTGCACCTCAAGCAATTAGAGAAAGAAGAACAAAAAAGCCCCAAAGCTAGCAGAAGGAAAGAAATCATAAAAATCAGATCAGAAATAAATGAAAAAGAAATGAAGGAAACGATAGCAAAGATCAATAAAACTAAAAGCTGGTTCTTTGAGAAGATAAACAAAATAGATAAACCACTAGCTAGACTCATCAAGAAAAAAAGGGAGAAGACTCAAATCAATAGAATTAGAAATGAGAAAGGAGAAATAACAACTGACACTGCAGAAATAAAAAAAATCATGAGAGATTACTACAAGCAACTCTATGCCAATAAAATGGACAATCTGGAAGAAATGGACAAATTCTTAGAAATGCACAACCTGCCAAGACTGAATCAGGAAGAAATAGAAAATATGAACAGACCAATCACAAGCACTGAAATTGAAAGTGTGATTAAAAATCTTCCAACAAACAAAAGCCCAGGACCAGATGGCTTCACAGGTGAATTCTATCAAACGTTTAGAGAAGAGCTAACACCTATCCTTCTCGAACTCTTCCAAAATATAGCAGAGGGAGGAACACTCCCAAATTCCTTCTACGAGGCCACCATCACCTTGATACCAAAACCAGACAAGGATGTCACAAAGAAAGAAAACTACAGGCCAATATCACTGATGAACATAGATGCAAAAATCCTCAACAAAATACTAGCAAACAGAATCCAACAGCACATTAAAAGGATCATACACCATGATCAAGTGGGGTTTATTCCAGGAATGCAAGGATTCTTCAATATACGCAAATCTATCAATGTGATAAACCATATTAACAAATTGAAGGAGAAAAACCATATGATCATCTCAATAGATGCAGAGAAAGCTTTTGACAAAATTCAACACCCATTTATGATAAAAACCCTCCAGAAAGTGGGCATAGAGGGAACTTTCCTCAACATAATAAAGGCCATATATGACAAGCCCACAGCAAACATCATCCTCAATGGTGAAAAACTGAAAGCATTTCCACTAAGATCAGGAACAAGACAAGGTTGCCCACTCTCACCACTCTTATTCAACATAGTTTTGGAAGTTTTAGCCACAGCAATCAGAGAAGAAAAGGAAATAAAAGGAATCCACATCGGAAAAGAAGAAGTAAAGCTGTCACTGTTTGCAGATGACATGATACTATACATAGAGAATCCTAAAGATGCTACCAGAAAACTACTAGAGCTAATCAATGAATTTGGTAAAGTAGCAGGATACAAAATTAATGCACAGAAATCTCTGGCATTCCTATATACTAATGATGAAAAATCTGAAAGTGAAATCAAGAAAACACTCCCATTTACCATTGCAACAAAACGAATAAAATATCTAGGAATAAACCTACCTAAGGATACGAAAGACCTGTATGCAGAAAATTATAAGACACTGATGAAAGAAATTAAAGATGATACAAATAGATGGAGAGATATACCATGTTCTTGGATGGGAAGAATCAACATTGTGAAAATGACTCTACTACCCAAAGCAATCTACAGATTCAATGCAATCCCTATTAAACTACCACTGGCATTTTTCACAGAACTAGAACAAAAAATTTCGCAATTTGTATGGAAACACAAAAGACCCCGAATAGCCAAAGCAATTTTGAGAACGAAAAAAGGAGCTGGAGGAATCAGGCTCCCTGACTTCAGACTATACTACAAAGCAAAAGTAATCAAGACAGTATGGTACTGGCACAAAAACAGAAAGATAGATCAGTGGAACAGGATAGAAAGCCCAGAGATAAACCCATGCACATATGGACACCTTATCTTTGATAAAGGAGGCAGGAATGTACAGTGGAGAAAGGACAGCCTCTTCAATAAATGGTGCTGGGAAAACTGGACAGGTACATGTAAAAGTATGAGATTAGATCACTCCCTAACACCATACACAAAAATAAGCTCAAAATGGATTAAAGACCTAAATGTAAGGCCAGAAACTATCAAACTCTTAGAGGAAAACATAGGAAGAACACTCTATGACATAAATCACAGCAAGATCCTTTCTGACCCACCTCCTAGAGTAATGGAAATAAAAACAAAAATAAACAAATGGGACCTAATGAAACTTCAAAGCTTTTGCACAGCAAAGGAAACCATAATCAAGACCAAAAGACAACCCTCAGAATGGGAGAAAACATTTGCAAATGAAGCAACTGACAAAGGATTAATCTCCAAAATTTACAAGCAGCTCATGCAGCTCAATAACAAAAAAACAAACAACCCCATCCAAAAATGGGCAGAAGACCTAAACAGACATTTCTCCAAAGAAGATATACAGAATGCCAACAAACACATGAAAGAATGCTCAACCTCATTAATCATTAGAGAAATGCAAATCAAAACTACAATGAGATATCATCTCACACCAGTCAGAATGGCCATCATCAAAAAATCTAGAAACAATAAATGCTGGAGAGGGTGTGGAGAAAAGGGGACACTCTTGCACTGCTGGTGGGAATGTGAATTGGTTCAGCCACTATGGAGAACAGTATGGAGGTTCCTTAAAAAACTACAAATAGAATTACCATATGACCCAGCAATCCCACTACTGGGCATATACCCTGAGAAAACCAAAATTCAAAAGGAGTCATGTACCAAAATGTTCATTGCAGCTCTATTTACAATAGCCCGGAGATGGAAAGAACCTAAGCGCCCATCATCGGACGAATGGATAAAGAAGATGTGGCACATATACACAATGGAATATTACTCAGCCTTAAAAAGAAATGAAATTGAGATATTTGTAATGAGATGGATAGACCTAGAGTCTGTCATACAGAGTGAAGTAAGTCAGAAAGACAAAGACAGATACCGTATGCTAACACATATATATGGAATTTGAGGGGAAAAAATGTCATGAAGAACCTAGGGATAAGACAGGAATGGAGGCGCAGACCTACTGGAGAGCGGACTTGGGGATATGGGGAGGGGGAAGGGTGAGTTTTGACAGGGCGAGAGAGAGTCATGGACATATACACACTAACAAACGTGGTGGGGTGGATAGCTGGGGGGAAGCAGCCGCAAGGCACAGGGATATTAGCTCGGGGCTTTGGGACAGCCTGGAGGGGTGGGAGGGGGAGAGTGGGAGGGAGGGAGATGCAGGAGGGAAGACACATGGGAGCACATGTATATGTATAGCTGATTCACTTTGTTATAAATCAGAAACTAACACACCATTGTAAAGCAATTATACCCCAATAAAGATGTTAAAAAAAAAAAAAAAAAAAATTAGTCTTTATGAGATTATCCACTTAAATTCCTGTAGTCTTGAAAATGTTAGTCACAAATAGTAGAACTAAGATAAATATGTTATTTTCAAAATTAAGCAGATGACACTTTGATTGGAATAATTTTTAAACACCTGAAAAACACTGATTCTCAAAGTAAATTATATACTGTAATTACCTAAGTAAGCAAACGGTTTGGGTCCCTAACCCTGCATTATATTATTGTGTCCACAGTTCTACATAATTTTATTCTATCATTTAATTACTTTTTGAGTATTTAAGTCCTTAATCATGTGAAACAAAACTACATCTGGCAATTTTACTACTGTTTTCTCAATAAGTTCTCTGTGATGAGAGAAGGACATTCAGGAACATAGTCAAAATGACCTAGATTAAGGAAAATCACTGTCACCTATTCCAACTGATAAAGGTCATCTCCTTTGATGCAGAGGCCAGATTCCAAGGAGAACAATTTTCCGTCACTTTGGTGGTAACTGACTTTAAAAATGTCCTTAATTCCACCACCCTTCTTGCAATAACCCCTGAATTACAGCAGTAGTAGTGTTACTGAACCAGAAATAAATTTGGCCATGTGCAGAAAGCCAATCTACTGATACAGGGTTGTGGTGAAATAAAGTGCAGCTTTTAATTTAAGGCCAAGTAAGGCATATGGGCAGCTAATGCTCAAAAGACCCAACCACCCCAGTGGATTTCAGGGAAGGGTTTTTAAAGGCAAGGTGAGAGAGAGTTGCAGGGTGCATGCTCAGCTTGTGCACAGTTCTCTGATTGGTTGATGGTGAGGTAACAGGATGATGTCATAAGGGTTAACATCATCAGTCCTCAGGCTCTAGCCAGTTCGAGGGCTATGTGCTCATGGTCATCATGCAGTTAGCTTCTTCTGTCTGGTGGGGGCTTTAGTATTTATAAAATAACTCAGGAATGTGTGTCAGACACTGTTATCTATGTCCTTCAGGGAAGAACTAAAGACTCTGTGACTGTGCTATAAGGCTAATTTATTGTCTAAATTGGTACTAGTTGTTCTGGCCCAATTGCTGTTTTTTTTGTTACTACATGTTTACATTCTTTCAATTATTGACTCTTGAGACATCCTTTTGTGACTCAGGGGAGGCCTGGGAGACTAAAGCTTTTCTACAAACAAAAGACAGGAGGAGAACATGGTGGCCTGCAAGAGGAGTGGCCAAGGATACACTGAAGGGATTATATCATGGAAGAAATGGCAATAGGTTACTCTGAAACCTTAGCCAAAACTTGAAAGGGTTTGTGCCATAAGTGTCCAGGAGGCTCCTTAGCACAGGTTCAGTGTAGAGAAGATTATTCATTTATTCTGTCATTCAACAACTCTTTACTGACCATGCATCACTAGTCAGGTGTGGTTCTACTTCTGAAGATATAACATCATACTGCTGTTAAAAATATAGGTTGATCAAATGTTTAATGTACAAGCTGCTAAAATACTACAAATTAACAGTCATGAGCATCCCACATGCCTTCCAAAAACATACTGTATCAATACTGTTCTGGGTTGAATTGCTCATTTGGCCTGACCTGCTCTGTTCTTGTTGAAGATGATTTGAAAGCTACACCTAGAGGGTCAGAGCTTTCCTCTGACTTAGCTCTCTATTCCCAGAGCCAAACTCAAATCTTGGCACACAAAAGGAGCTCAATAAATGTGACTTTTTGTTCATTCTAGCTGGGCTAGAATGAATTTTTCTAGCCCAACTAAGTTAACCAATTCTCTCTGAGATCTTGAAGAAATAATGTCGCTTCCTAGCCTTGGTTTCTCCATCTAACGGGTGGTTGTAGGTCTGTTTTGCTGTGGGTTTTTTTCTTTTTCTTTTCCTTTTTTGAAGAATAAATAAACTACGTAATGGAAATTAGTACAATTCCTGAAATACAGTAGGCACACAGAAAGAATCAACTATTATCTTTAGAAAAAATTTTACAACTACTTTTAAAATTAGTAATAGTTCTTATATCAAAGGATGATTATACAGATGAAATGAAATTGCTTTTAAACCCTAAACAATGATTGATTATTCTGAGGCAAGTTGAGTCATGAATCAATGTTTAAGAACCCTGGCTTTTAGGTATGTTGTTGGTACTCTAAAAGATTCCACTCAATTGAATTCTTCCCATGGAATCTAAAACATTACAGATAAGGAGGCCTTTGAATGGGCTCAGTAATTCTGTCAGATGACTAAGGAACCATCTGGTGCCTGGCATCTATGATTGACATGTTAGCAAATACAATCCACCATCATGACGGCCTCGGCGTAGTTTCCAGTTGATATATATTGTCAATTTAAAATTTTATGGTTAAAAGAAAATTAACCTCATTCTTTATCAATATGTTTTTTCAGTTGTAAGAAAATAAGAGGATGGGCCAGTGATAGATTTAGCACTTTTAAAATTTGTAAAGAAAGAAATATATTGACTAAATATTATTTAGAAATACTCATAGACCATGTAAAATTTTGTCAGGATGGAAGGTAAGTCAATTATACAACTTAGTAAAATGTATAAAAATCATTGTAACTACATTTTATACACTACTTAATATATTCCAGGCACACTATAAATCATTTAAACTGTATTATATTGTTTGACCATTTAGACAACATTAGTTACAATATATTATTATCTATATTCTATAGATAAAAAACAAGAACTTTAAAAATATTTAAATTAAAAAATATTCCTTAAGATCACATACATGGTTAGTAAATGATGGATATGAAATTTAAAAAAAAAGGTATCAGTGATGTTCAGATCTTAACTATGACCCTACATTGGTTCAAAACAATAAATATGCTTAAATACGTTATTAAAAAACTATTTATAAGTAATCATTATTTTTTTTTCTTTTTAAGAATCTGTTCACAAAACTCTTAAGATATGGTAACCTGTGAAATGGCTATATCACCAACATATACACCTTTTAATTTGTGAATTCATTGATTTGTCAGGTTTATCTTTTTTTCAATGTATTTCTGTCATTTATTGTCAAACTTTCTAACAAGATCAAACTCATGAAAACAACACGACAGTTCTGACAGGCATCTGTTTACTTCTCAGTTTGTTTCCTTGCTCTGATTCACTGGTCTGAAGAATTCTGGATTTAAGAAGCTAAGGGGGCAAATGTGAACAGCACACTAAACTCCCCATCTTGTTAGAACTCTTTTCATTATACACTCTTAGTGGCATTTTCAGGACGTAAATGAACTTATCCCAGAGTCACTGCCTTTTAAGGCTTACAGTGGGGGAGAGTGATTGTTACTGTATGTTGAGTACATCCAAGAGTAGATGAGCAATCAATGAGTTATCTTCAGTGCACAATATTATCTCATTCATTAGGCCCATGAAATAAAATAGAGAAAAACAAAAATAGCTGATGCAGAAGAGAGAGCAATGCAAATTATATTAAAAAAATTATGTACAAGTAACAACAATAACTTTTATAAATTAGAAGTTTCTGAGAAGTAACTTCATCTTTTCTAATATCACTATTTCATATATTCCCAACAGAGTGACACATTTTGATTAAAAGGATAAAAATAATTGAATTTAATGTTAAGTGTTTTTCACTTAACTCTTAAGGGGAAAAATAACATCAATACTGACTGGTATCATGGAACCTTATATAAAGATTAGTG
Organism: Phocoena phocoena; assembly: GCF_963924675.1. Classification (NCBI taxonomy): domain Eukaryota; kingdom Metazoa; phylum Chordata; class Mammalia; order Artiodactyla; family Phocoenidae; genus Phocoena; species Phocoena phocoena. The sequence continues at coordinate 85,615,202 of NC_089221.1, read as the reverse complement.
AGATGTCTAGGCATTAGAGCCCATCCACCATCACCTGCATTTTTTATAACTAAGTAGGGTCTATTTTGTGAAAGCTGATGCTTAGAAAGAGTAATGACTCAATTCTTTTTACCCTACTATATTTACAGAATCTAAAATTTTTCCAGGTTTAAGCTGGAAAATTTTTTAAGCAAAAAACTGAGGTTCTATGAGATAAGATGACTTGCTTAATTCATTGGGGCAATACATCTCCTTAAAATCAGGTCTTCTACCTCCTATGTTAGCATTTCCCAAATGATGATCCATAAAAATGTATCATGCTAAGTGCTCTAAGAAGAAAGTGTTCTATGGAAATATAAATAAGGGCAAGTATTTCAATTCACAACTTTCATCTGAAATTACCAAACACGATATATATTTATTAACTATATAGATGAACTATTTTTAAGAGGTAAGATGTTCCAATAGTATAAATATCAAAATATGTAAAAACATAACAGTAAAAATCTCCCTTATACTCTGAACTCCTCTATCTGTTCAGTTACTGACTTTCCTCTCCATGCTCAACCATAGGTGCTACTGTTGTTAGTTTCTTAGGTATTCTCCCAGAATGCCTATACATAAAGCAAATATGAATATTTTTATTATAACTTTTTTAGACAATCAGTGGCACACAATTCAGATGTTGCACACTTCTCTTGTCACTAAACAATATATCAATATATGATAGAATATTCCATAAAAGTACACAGAAAGCTTGCTCATTCTTTTATACAGCTATGTTATGTTCTCTATCATGGAAGTACTGGACGTTTGTGTTATTTCCAATCTGTTGTTAATACATATAATGGACCATAAAAAGCTTTGTATACTTCATCATTTGGTACATGTATGTGTATGTCTAAATTAAATGTCTAGAAATAGGATATCTGGGTTAAATGTTTATGCATTTGTGATTAGAGGTTGTCCTAAAAATGTGTGAATGTATCTCTTTCTCCACAGTGTCTCCTAAATGGATACAATTTAGGATTTTCTAATCCTGTTATTTTTTTAAAAGGGAAATATATTTGAGCATTGTTTCAATATGCTTTTCTCTTACTAGTTTTAACTTTAAGCAACTTGCCATATATTTAAGAATCATTTTTCTTTCTATTTCTGTGAACTTCCTAGTCAGAGGTTATACTTATTTTTCCATTGAGTTATTAATCATTTTGTTATAAATGTGTAGGAGCTCTTTACATATTCAAGGGGATATCATTTTGTATTTAGCAGCATTTGGAAATGCCTTTCCCAGTTTGTCACTGGGTTTTGAATTTAGCTATACAGTTTTGTTATGCAAGCTTTTTCAATGTAGTCACACTTATCATTTTTTAATGGATACTGGATTTGGAAACATAATTAGAAAGGGAATTGTTATTAGATTAAACCTTTGATCCATTTGAAATTTGCCTTGGCCTATAATGTGATCCATATATTAACCTTAATTTTTTGTCCAGATATCTATCCATTTGTAAGAGCACAATATAAGAAATAGTTCATCTTTTCCTACTGATCTGAGATGCCATGTTAATTATGTGCTAAACTATCTTGTGTGATTGGGTTTATTCATGGTCTTTATTTTGTTTCTTTGGCCTCTCTGTAAGCTTATGAGACAGTACTACACTTATTTAATTACTACAAATTCATATAAAACATTGATGAAAGAAACCAAGGAAGACACAAATAAATGGAAAGATAACTCTGTGCTCATGTATTGGAAGAATTAATATTGTTAAAACATCCATACTACCCAAAGTGATCCACAAATTAAATGCAATCCTTGTCAAAATTCCAATGCCATTTTTAACAAAAATAGAAAAGGCAGTCTTAAAATTCATATGGAACCACGAAAGATCCCAAATATTCAAACAAAGCTAGAGGCATCATCTGATTTCAAAATATACCACAAAGCTACAGCAATCAAAACAGCATGGTACTGGCATAAAAAGAGACACATAGACTAAAAGGAACAGAACAAAGAGACCAGAAATAAATATGGTCAACTGATCCGTGACAAAGAATACAAAATGGGGGGAGGACAGTGCCTTCAATAAATGGTAATGGGATAACTCATATCTATATGCAAAAGAAAGAAATTGGTCCTTTTCTCACACCCATGGAGATTCCTCAAAATATTACAAATAGAACTACCATGTGACCCAGCCATCCCACTTCTGGGTATATATCCAAAAGAAGTGAAACCAGTGACTCAAAGAGGTATCAGCACTGCCATGTTCATAGCAGAATTATTCACAATACCCAAGATATGGAATTAACCTAGCTGTCCACTGACAAATGAATGGATAAAAATAATATGGTATATACACGCAATGGAATAATATTTAGCCAGAAAGAAGGAAATCCTGTCATTTGTGACAACATGGATGAACTTGAAGAACATTATGCTGAGTGAAACAAACCAGGCACAGAAAGTCAACTGCTGCATGATATCACTTACATGTGAAATCTAAAAACCTCAAAACCATTGGAACAGAAATTGGAATGGTGGTTGCTAGGGGTTGGGGGCTAGAGGAAATGAGGAAATGTTGGCCAAAGGGAACAAGGTTTCAGATATTCAGGATGAATCAATTTTGAAGATCTAATGTCCAGCATGGTAACTATAGTTAATAATACAACATTGAACCCTGGAAAATTGCTTAGAAATTAGATACTGTGTACTAAACACACACACACACACACACACACACACACAAACTATGTGAGATGATGAATGTATTAATTAGCTTGACTGTGGTAATCACTTTAGTGTACACATATATCAAAATATCAGGCTGTACACTGTAAATTCATACAAATTTTATTTGTCATTTATTATAGCTCAAGAAAGCTGGAAAAAAGTAAAAAAGAAAAAAATTAATTACAATGTTTTATAACATGAAAGGGTGTGTATGTACACATGGTTTTCTTTTCTTTTTCAAAATTTTCCTAACCATTCCCTTTTGGCTGTTTAATCCTATAAATTTTAGAATTAGTTTGGTTAATAAAAATTTTTTTTCTTAAATAGCCTGCTGGTATTTGGTATTTTCATTGGCACCACATTAAATTTATGAATGAACTTAAAAAATTATATTTCTTTCAATGTATCTTATTTAATGTGTCCTATTAATAAATATGTTGTATCTTTCTTTTTGTTCAAGGCTTTTTTTGTGCTGGCATTTATTGTTTAAAAGTTTGTTTTCTATAAGTCCTGCACATTTCACATTGCGCACATTCCAGAAATATCTATCATGCTGATATTTCAAACTGGATAATTTCTTCCAGTACATTATACACGAAACTTGTTAATTTAAATACAGTGATTTTTGTACTTCAATGTCTTATAATATTCTTTTAAACTTGTATTCATTTTTTAACTTAGTTATCTTGGGTTTTCCATGTATACAATTGTATCATCTACAAATGTACATAAATTTATTAACTAGTTAATTTTTTTCTTCTAAGTTTTTAAAAATTTTGTTGATTAGTACCAAATTAAATATTTAAAAATAGCAATATGAGTGGACATTTGTCATTCATTTTTTACATTAATGGAAGTATCTCTAAATGTTTCCCCATCAAGCATCATGGTGGTTTTCGGGCTGAGACTGATATATTTTATAAAGTGAAAGAGTATCTATAGATCTAAGTTTTGTTTACTGTTTTTATCCAAAATATTAAATTTTCAGTTCCTATACAGATGTAATTTTTCTTATAAATATTAATATTTTAAATTATATTAATATTTAAACATACTTGAATTCCTGGAATAAATAATTTATTTGTTTATGAGGACTCTTTTTGATAAGCCGTCAGTTTCTCTATATTAACATTATATTAAGAATTTTCATATAACTAACTGTAAATAAAATGGCTACATCATTTGACTTTTTGGTACAATTATAGTGAGGATTTTCTATCAAGTTATACTCATTTGTACAGAATTTAGAAATACTTCTTTTCTGTAATAGTTTGTGTCTTGTGTAAGCTCTCAGTTGATACAATAATGCAATTTACTACAATATTACATCATTTTTGGTTTACTACAGGTGTTTACTATACTTTAATTGGCAATCAAAATGCTTGAGGTTTCCAATAAAGCTTCCAATGAAGTTCAAATCTTTTTTGAAATTATGAAATGTATTTTGAAAGTATGAAATGTATACATATGTGTATATATATACACACACATATATAATGCCACTGACAAGAATTTATTCTTCCATTAAATAAGACTACAGCACTCTAGAGAGAGGAGGAGACAAGATGGTGGAGTAGAAGGATGTTAGCTCACCAAACTCTTCTTACAGAAACACCAAAATCACAACTAACTGCTGAACAATCACTGACAAAATGTTGGAACCTACCAGAAAAGATACCCTACCTCCAAAGACAAAGAAAAAGCCACAATGAGATGGCAGAAGGGAGAAATGACAATAAAATCAAACCGCATACACACCAGGTGGGCAACCCACAAACTGGAAAACAATTATACTATAGAAGTTTTCCCACTGGAGTGAAAATTCTGAGCCCTATGTCAGGCTCCCCAGCCTGGGGGTCTGGCAATGGGAGGAGGAACCTGCAGAGAATCTGGCTTTGAAGACCAATGGGGTTTGACTACAGGAATTCCACAGGGCTGGGGAACACCAAAACTCCACTGTTGGAGGGTGCACACAGGGTCTCAAGCACACCAGAACCCAGAGGAAAAAGTGGTGACCTCATAAGAGACTGGGCCAGACTTACCTGCTGGTATTGGAGGGTCTCCTGTGGAGGCAGGGGTGGAGCTGTGGCTCACTGCAGGGACAAGGACACTGGCAGCAGCAGTTTTGGTGAGTACTCATTGGCATAAGCCTTCTTGGAGACAACCATTTTCTCAACAAGACCTGGCCCCACTCAACAGCCTGTAGGCTCAATTTCTGGGACACCTCAGGCCAACCAACCAACAGGGCAGGAATGCAGCCCCAGCCATCAGCAGACAGGCTGCTTAAAGTCTTCCTGATAAACACACCCCCTGACATGGTCCTGCCCAGCACAGGGACAAGACCCAGCTCTATCCACCAGTGGGCACTACCAGTGCCTCCCACCAGGAAGCCTGCACAGGCCTCTTAGACAGTCTCATCCACGAGTGGGCAGACAGCAGAAGCAAGAAGAACTACAACCCTGGAGCCTTCAGAATGTAAACCACAATCACAGAAAATTAGACAAAAGGAGACTGCAAAGGAATATGTCCCAGATGAAGGAACAAGATAAATCCCCAGAAGAACAACTAAGTGAAGTGGAGATGGGCAATCTGCCTGAAAAAGAATTCAGAGTAATGATGGTAAAGATGATCCAAAATCTTGGAAAAAGAATGGAGGTACAGATCAAGAAGATACAAGAAATGTTTAACAAAGACCTAGAAGAGCTAAGGAAAATACAGAGATAGTAAAATAAGTGACATGAAAAATACACTAGAAGGAATCAATAGCAGAATAACTGAGGCAGAAGAATGGATAAGTGAACTGGAAGACAGAATGGTGGACATCACTGCCATGGAACAGAATAAAGAAAAAAGAAAGAAAAGAAATGAGGAGAGTCTAAGAGACCTCTGGGACAACATTAAATGCACCAATATTCACATTATAGGGGTCCCAGAAGGAGAAGAGAGAGAGAAAGGATCCGAGAAAATATTTGAAGATATTAGAGCTGAAAATATCCCTAACGTGGGAAAGGAAACAATCACCCAAGTCCAGGAAGCACAGAGAGCTTCAGGCAGAATAAACCCAAGGAGGAACACACTGAGACACATAGTAATCAAACTGACAAAGACAAAGAAAAAATATTAAAAGCAACAAGGGAAAAGCAACAAATTACATACAAGGGAACTCCCATAAGGTTATCAGCAGATTTTTCAGAAGAAATTCTGCAGGTCAGAAGGGAATGGCATGATACATTTAAAGTGATGAAAGAGAAAAATGTACAACCAAGAATATTCGACCCAGCAAGGCTTTCATTCAGATTTGACAGAGAAATCAAAAGCTTTACAGACAAGCAAAATCTAAGAGAATTCAGTACCACCAGACCAGCACTGCAATAAATGCAAAAGGAAGTTCTCTAGGTGGAAAAGAAAAGGTCACAACTAGAAACAAGAAAATTATGGATGGAAAAGCTCACTGGTAAAGACATAAAATAAGGTAGGAAATCATCTGCACACAAATATGATATCAAAACCAGCAATTGTGAGAAGAGGAGAGCACAAATGGAGGACATTGGAAATTAAAAGACCAGCAACTTAAAACAATCTTGTTTACTATATCAAAAACTCATGGTAACCACAAACCAAAAATCTACAAGAGGTGCACACTCAAAAAAGAAATAGGAATCCAAACACAACACTCAAGTTAGTCATCAAACCACATAAGAGAACAGAAGAGGAAGGGAAGAAAAAAACACCTACAAAAACAAATACAGAACACTTAACAAAATGGCAATAAGAACATACATATCGATATTTACCTTAAACAAAAACAGATTAAATGCTCCAACCAAAAGACATAGCCTGGCTGAATCAATACAAAAACAAAACACATATATATGCTGTCTAAAGGACACCCACTTCAGATCTAAGGACACATACAGACAGAAAGTGAGGGAATGGAACAAGGTATTCCATGCAAATGGAAATCAAAAGAAAACTGGAGTAGCAGTACTCATATGAGAAAAAATAGACTTTAAAATAAACTGTTACAAGAGACAAAGAAGGGCACTATATAATGATCCAGGGATCGATCCAAGAAGAAGATATAACAATTGTAAATATAAATGCACCCAACATAGGAGTGCCTCAATATATAAGGCAAATACTAACAGCCATAAAGGGAGAAATCGGCAGTAACACAATAATGATGAGGGATTTTAACAACCCACTTTTACTGATGGATCATCCAGACAGAAAATCAGTAAGGAAACACAGGCCTTAAATGACACATTAGACCATATGGCCTTAATTAATATTTATAGAGCATTCTATCCAAAAGCAGCACAATACACATTCTTCTCAAGTGCACGTGGAACATTCCCCAGAATTGATCACATGCTGGGCCACAAAGAAGCCCTGGTAAATTTAAGAAAATTGAAATCATACCAAACATCTTTTCCTACCACAATGCTTGGAGATTAGAAATCAACTATGAGAGAAAAACTATAAAACACACAAACCTATGGAGGCTAAACAATATGTTACTAAACAGCCAATGGATCACTGAAGAAATCAAACAGGAAAACAAAAAATACCTAGAGACAAATGAAAATAAAAGCATGATGATCTAAAACCTATGGCAGGCAGCAAAAGCAGTTCTAAGAGGGAAGTCCATACCGATAAAGTCTTACCTCAGAAAACAAGAAAAATTTCAAATAAACAACCTAATATTACACCTAAACCAACTAGTGAAAGAAGAACAAACAAAACCCAAAGTTAGTAGAAGGAAAGAAATCATAAATATCAGTGCAGAAATAAATGAAATAGGGACAAAGAAAACAACAGAAAAAAAATCAATGAAACTAAAAGCTGGTTCTTTGAAAAGATAAACAAAAGATAAACCTTTAAGCCAGACTCATCAAGAAAAAGAGGGAGAGGGCTCAAATCAGTAAAATTAGAAATGAAAAGGGAGAAGTTACAACCAACACCACAAAAGCACAAAGGATAAGAGACTATTACAAGCAACTATACGCCAATAAAATGGACAATCCAGAAGAAATGGACAACTTCTTAGAAAAGTACAATCTCCCAAAACTGAACCAGGAAGAAACAGAAAATATCAACAGACCAGTCACAAGTACTGAAATTGAAACTGTGATTTTAAAACTCCCAACAAACAGAAGTCTAGGACCAAATGGCTTCACAGAAGAATTCTATCAAATATTTAGAGAAGAGCTAACACCTATCCTTCTCAAACTCTTCCAAAATATAGCAGAGGGAGTAACACTCCCAAACTCATTCTACAGGACCACCATCACCCTGATACCAAAACCAGACAATGATGTGACAAAAAAAGAAAACTACAGGTCAATATCACTGATGAACATAGATGTAAAAATCCTCAACAATATACTAGCAAAAGACTCCAACGGTACATTAAATGGATCATACACCATGATCAAGTGGGGTTCATCCCAAGGATGCAAGGATTCTTCAATATCTACAAATCAATCAGTATGATATACCACATTAACAAACTGAAGAATAAAAACCATATGATCATCTCAATAGATGCAGAAAAAGCTTTTGACAAAATTCAACACTCATTTATGATAAAAAAAACTCTCCAGAAAGTGGGTGCAGAGTGAACATACCTCAACATAATAAAGGCCATATATGACAAACCTACAGCTAACATCATAATCAATGGTGAAAAGCTGAAAGCATTTCCTCTAAGATCAGGAACAAGACAAGGATGTCCACTCTCACCACTTTTATTCAACATAGTGGTGAAGTCCTAGCCATGCAACCAGAGAAGAAAAAGAAATCCAAATTGGAAAAAAAGAAGTAAAACTGTCACTGTTTGTAGATAACATGATACTATACATAGAAAATTATAAAGTGCTACCAGAAAACTACTAGAGCTCATCAATGAATGTGGTAAAGTTGCAGGATTCAAAACAAATACACAGAAATCTGTTGCATTTCTATACACTAACAATGAAAGATTAGAAAGGGAAATTAAAGAAACAATCTCACTTACCATCACATCAAAAAGAATAATATACCTAGGAATAAACCTACCTAAGGAGGCAAAAGACCTGTACTCCAAAAACTCTAAGACACTGAAGAAAGAAACTGAAGATGACACAAACAGATGGAAAAATATATCATACCATGTTCTTGGATTGGAATAATAAATATTGTCAAAATAACTATACTATCCAAGGCAACCTACAGATTCAATACAATCCCTATCAAATTACCAATGGCATTTTTCACAGAACCAGAACAAAAATATCTTAAAATTTGTATGGAGACACAAAAGACCCCAAATAGCCAAAACAATCTTGAGAAAGAAAAACAGAGCTGGAGGAATCAGGCTCTCTGATTCAGCCTATAGTACAGAGCTACAGTAATAAAAACAACATGGTACTGGCACAAAAACAGAAATGTAGATCAATGGAACAGGAAAGAAAACCAGAGATAAACCCATGCACTTATTGTCAACTAATCTATGACAAAGTGGCAAGAATATACAATGGAGACAAAGTCTCTTCAATAAGTGGTGCTGGGGAAACTGGACAGCTACATGTAAAAAAATGAAATTAGAACACTCTTAGAGGAAAACATAGGCAGAACACTCTTTGACGTGAATCACAGCAATATTTTTTGGGATCCACCTCCTAGCGTAATGGAAATAAAAATGAGAATAAACAAATGCGGGCTTCCCTGGTGGCACAGTGGTCGAGAGTCTGCCTGCCAATGCAGGGGATACGGGTTCATGCCCTGGTCTGGGAAGATCCCACATGCCATGAAGTGGCTAGGCCCGTGAGCCGTGGCTGCTGAGCCTGTGTGTCTGGAGCCTGGGCTTCGCAACAGAAGAGGCCACAACAGTGAGAAGCCCGCGTACCACAAAAAATAAATAAATAAATAAAAATAAATGGGATCCAATTAAACTCAAAAGCTTTTTCACAGCAAAGAAAACCATAAACAAAACAAAAAGACAACCCTCAGAATGGGAGAAAATATTTTCAAATGATGCGATGAACAGTGATTAATCTCTAAAATTTACAAACAACTCATGCAGCTCAATATCAAAAAAACAAAAAAAAACAAAAAAAACATGGGCAGAAGACCTGAATAGACATTTTTCCGAAGAAGACATATAGATGGCCAAGAGGCACATGAAAAAATGCTCAACATCACTAATTATCAGAGAAATGCAGATCAAAACTACAATGAGATATCACCCCACACCAGTCAGAATGGCCATCATCAAAAAGTCTACAAACGATAAATGTTGAAGAGGGTGTGGAGAAAAGGAAAGCCTCTACACTGTTGATGGCAGTGTAAATTGGTACAACCACTATGGAGAACAATATGGAGATTCCTTAGAAAACTAAAAATAGAATTACCATATGATCCAGCAATCCTACTCCTGGACATATATCTGAAGAAAACCATGGTTCAAAAAGATACATGCCCTACAATGTTCATCGAAACACTGTTTACAGTAGCCAAGACATGGAAACAACTTAAATGTCCATCGACAGATGAATGGATAAGAAGATGTGGTACATATATGCAATGGAATATTATTCGGCCATTAAAAAAATGAAATAATGCCATTTGCAGCAACATGGATGGACCTGGAGATTATCATACTAAGTGAAGTAAGTCAGACAGAGAAAGACAAATATCATAATATGGTTTATATGCGGAACCTAAAAAAATATGATGCAAACAAACTTATTTACAAAACAGAAACAGACTCACAGACTTAGAGAACAAACTTATGGTTACCAGGGGCAAGGAGGGATAGATTGGGAGTTTGGGACTGACATGTACACACTGCTATATTTAAAATAGATAACCAACAAGGACCTACTGTATAGCACAGGGAAATCTGCTCAATACTCTGTAATAACCTAAATGGGCAAAGAATTTGAAAGAGAACAGATACCTGTATATGTATAACTGAATCACTCTGCTGTACATCTGAAACTAACACAACATTAGTGATCAACTATGCTCCAATATAAAATAAAAATTAAAAAAAATAATTACAGCACTCTGAATTATGTATTTAGGGCTGCAATGCCATCCAAGATTTATGCTACTTAGGGTTTTTTTTTCCTTACAAAAATAAGACTCTTATGAAAAGAAAAAAAAAGTTTCTCAAGGAAAAATAATTTAAAGCTCTTTGAAATAATTACACTTCATTTACATTTGAAAATTTAGAAAGCAAACGTTATCCCTTTATACAGATAGATGCCACAGAATGTGTTAATCTGTACAGGCTTCTCCTTATACAACATGCACACACACACGCGTGTGTGTGTGTGAAACAAAGTTTTTCAAACAAACAAACTCTTCGTTTTTATATATAACTTTTAAGTTTGCCTTTGGGGTTTTCAAGTTAGTCCTTCTATAAGCAATTGATTCTAATATTTCCTTTGACAGAAATCCCCAAATTGACCAAGTACTAGAAAATGCTATTGAACAGTGAGTTATTGACCTGGCAATAGATTGATTTCTTTGGGCATGGTGTGGTAAATACTAATTCGGTGACTATAAGTGATTTTTTGTACTCTATACAGACAATTTCCTTTGATACAAGTTTTTATCAAAGGAGGAATGGGAGTAACTGTAGACTAAAAATGTGATGCATACAAATCAGAATATGCTTTGCTTATTTCTACATAAAAGCATGCTTTGGTAATGAGGAATAAAAACCTCTGTCCTGTGTTATTTTATGGAGCTGCTTCTGGCCATGCAAGTGTCCAAAAATGAGAAACACATCTAACCCACTATGTCTCTGGCAAGGAAAATAGAGATCATTGGAGTCAGGAGCAGGTCACTGAGAAGAAATCAATCCATTTGGTGGGGGGGTGGGGATGGGATAACTCTACTGGTATGTCCAGGCACTTATATTTTAGCAGGAAACTGATACCAATGAAAATACTATTGTTACAATGCCTGGCAAAATCCTACATTGAAAATTTTATTGATGGGGGAGTAGATGGAGCTCTTTCCTGACCTATTCCATTTTTTTAAAATCAGTTATTGTGTTGAATCTCAAAGGGGATAGATCAGGATAAATGGGATTATAGATGAGCGTTTTGAATATTTCAAAACAAGGAAGCAAGCAATACTCTCATACATGCTGACATAATGTAACTGACTCTACATCTTTGTAAAGCACTCTCTACATTACCTATAACCATTTCATGGACATATTCTTTGACTCAGAAAATGTACTTATTAGAATATATACTGCAGGGCTTCCCTGGTGGTGCAGTGGTTGAGAGTCTGCCTGCCGATGCAGGGGTACACGGGTTCGTGCCCCGGTCCGGGAGGATCCCGCGTGCCGCGGAGCGGCTGGGCCCGTGAGCCATGGCCGCTGAGCCTGCACGTCCGGAGCCTGTGCACTGCAATGGGAGACACCACAACAGTGAGAGGCCTGCATACCCAAAAAAAAAAATTGAAAAAAGAATATATACTGCAGACGCAATTACACATTCATGAAGAAGTAAGCTTAAGAACATTCGTTCCAGCATTTTTATAATAGCAAAAGATTAGAAAACCCTAAATGTTATTTAGTAAAGCTGAATAAATTATGGTAATTCATAAAAGAGAATACTATCATGTGGCCATGGCAGGGGTGGGAGGGCCCGCGGGGGGCGGAAGAGACAGCTCTGTATGCACTGAATAGGACAAACTTGAAGATATTTCATTAAATTGAAATAAGGAGGAGAAAAGTGAATTTAATATAGCACCAGTTGTGTAAAAACCACAAAATGTGACCGATATAAACATATTTATATATAGGTATAGTATATTTCTTCAAGGAATCTGAAAGAACTTCTAGCAGTCCTCTGGTCAGAGTAACTGGTAAACTAACTAGCAAGAGAGGGAGAGACAGGAAGGAACTAGGTGAGTGGAACACATTTAGAGGGAACTCCTAAGCATCAAGTCCTATTTGCCGGGTGAGAACTGAGATGTTGGTGCTCTGCGTAAATACCCAGAGAAGAGAACCTTTAGTCAGGCATCTACTTTTAGTTTACATTGGCCTTAATAGACATACATTTAGTCTGATTTCCTTCTCTTTTCAGCAGGGTTATAAATATCTCCTTAAAGTATATCTGCTCAACTATCTTTTATATTAAGAAGGAAAAGTTGTCCAATCAGTTTTTCTTCAACAGTGTTGCCTGTGTTTACTGCAATCTTGCTGGGTGACTGTCTCAATATGACAGAACACACATCTGGTATCTGGTGTGACGCTTATTCACTGACAGAATTTGAGAAGAAAAGCGTTTTATGGTTTCTGTTGCCACTGGACCCATCCTGAGGATTCAACATGACAATTAACGTTCGTGTTCTCTGAAAACAAATACCGTATATTAACGCATATATATGGAATCTAGAAAAATGGTACTGATGAACCTATTTGCAGGGCAGGAATAGAGACTCAGACATACAGAACGGACTTGTGGACACAGGGGTGGGAAGGGGAGGGTAGGACGAATTGAGAGAGTAGCACTGACATATATACACCTCCATGTGTAAAATAGATAGTGGGAAGCTGCTGCATAGCACAGGGAGATCAGCTCAGTGCTCTGTGATGATCTAGCGGGGTGAGATGGGGTGGGGAGGGAGGCTCAAGAGGGAGGGGATATATGTATACATGTAGCTGATTCACTTCGTTGTACGGCAGAAACTAACACAACATCGTAAAGTAATTATACTCCGATTAAAAAAACAAACAAACTTAGTGTTCATTGGCTATTCATTTGTCTCCTCAAAATTGACCAGATTGATATTCAAAGAAAATAAGTTTCTCAAGGGTGATGTACATTAGGATTACTTTATAAATGTAATTATCTAACTTTATTGAATTTGTCACTAGACCCACCATTGGCTCCTTTGATAAGATCCAACACTGGAAATCCCCTCCTTTTCAAAAGCTGTTTCCCTGACACACAAAACCGATTTGCATGATTGGCCCAAACTCCGAAGTGGTATTTGCTTCAATTTCTAGGTGGATGGACAGTTTGAATACTCAGTATCTCTTTCAACAGGATTCCCTTCATTTTCCCCATAGATATAGCATGTGTTTTCATTAGCCAGTTTTCTGTTGATCTCCCACCCAGTTCTTTGATCTAAAACATCCACAGGCTTTTCAAAATCTAGGGAATGGCTAAATGCAGTACACACTGGACTGGATGGACTGAGCCTACCATCGGAACTCAGAGATGCTTAGATGTAGCATACATGTCCAGACCTACTTGTGTGGGTTGGCTGTGGTTCTACCGACAGTTCAATTTTCAGAGACTTCACACTGTTATTTTGGTCTCATTGGTTTATGTGGTACTGCTGGTGTTCCCACTGTTCCATGCTGGTGCTGCCTTAGGAAGGAGAAACAGTTTCCCCAGTTCTGGCCATCTGATGTATCTTGGTGGAGGATGGGAGTCTCTGGCCCACTAAGATGAAGAAAGTTGCCTGGCTGTATGCTTATTGTGGTAGGATCATCTCTGTCACTTGGAGATGGAGAGTGGTCCTTGTACTACTTTTTGTGTTGTGATGTGATCTCCCTATGAGTACACCGACCCCATCTTATCCCCTCCCCATCAGCTTCCCTGGTGTCTCTAGACAAGGTAAAGAAACCTCAGGACAGGCACCAGCAAGGAAAGAGAGTCCATATTGCTAGTGGAACTCCAGATCAATCTCCTGTGCTAGTTCTGTCAGGTCCAACCTGGTGTTTAAGGCACGGTTCCCATTCATACAGGAGAGGAAGGGGCCTACCTGGAATGCTTTCTGTTCCTAGTTTGAGTTTGGGAAACACACAGTCTTGGTCACCTTTGTCTTTTAATAGGAGGATGTAAAATACCTTGGTGCTGTGTTCCTCTAATCCTGGGACCCCAAACCAGTTTGTTTTCTTCCTAATACCTTTTAGGATCTCCTTTTGTTGTCTCTCTCACTATTTCCAAGGGTTTTAGTTGCGTTTAGCAGTGAAGACCAGGGGAGAAATGGGTCTCTGTCAAATTGTCCTACAATAGAGGTTTCAGTTTATGTTAAGCCCCACAGTAAGTTTTATAGTTTCTTCCTATAGATGCTCCTGAGATTCCTCCCCTGGAATATAATTGCATGGAGCATTAAAAATAAATTTCCAAAGATATTGGATATTATAGTATTATTGACATTGTCTATAAAAGACCATATTCTAGGAAAATCTAGAAAATTCAAGGTTATAGCCTGGTGAAGGTAAACGGAGATACATATGGAACGGCATCTCTGATTACCATCAAGAGAACAGCTTGGGTTTCTTAACTCCCGTAAGTTAAGATATACCTGTTTATCCTAAACCACTGAGGCAGTTTCCTGATAAGATGAATAGTATTTCCCTGAATATTTACATCACTGTAGTAAAGCTGAGTATAACATATTTAAATTGTTAATCATACTTAGATAATCTTTTAACTTTTATGTTTTAATCCTTAAGAATCATAATTTCTTAATATTTAACCCAAATCCTAATCCCTTAATGAAAAGGTAGCTTTCCTATGCAGACATTTCTTCTATCAAGTAGAAAAGTCAATAAAGTAGGTAGCAATTAACTACCAAAAGTGTTCATTTTATTATGAGCTCTATTCAGAGAGCTACATACCCAAAGGAAATAAAAATAGGCAAAAGGTATGCTTTGTTTCAAAATGTTTATCTTAGAGGCAGCTAAAAATGTTGCACTAATTTGCAAATGAGTCAGGGTTTTTTTTCATAGTCAGCTTTTCATCCTGTCATTTTTACCTACTTCAAGCAGAAGGTGCTAGTATTGTCTTACATAACACACCAGAAAGTTTAAGATAAATGTGATAGAGAGATGCAGAGGAGGCTGACATAGTTTCCAAAAGAAGAAACTATAGAGACTGGCTTCCATGTGGAGTTACTGAAATAAAGATACTAGGTGTGATAATAAAAAAATATTGCAAACATGTCAAGAAAATTTTAGTAGTCTTTTCACACCTGAAACTAGATTATTATAAAATTGAATTTAGGAAACATGAATATTTAAAAGAACTTAAAAGGTAACCCTGTAAAATGGTCTAAATCAAATTTTGAAAATTTCATGCAATCTCTTCATAATTAAATAACTCAATGCCTGCATATTCTATATTTATCTTTAAGTTCCCTATTTCTAGTCAGCTTTAACTTGGCATGTTCCATCATCATGGCTAGTTCAAAGGTTTACCTCACAAGACCCAGGAAAGAAGAAGTAAATTCATATTTAATGCTCATCTACTATGTATCAGAGATTGAACTCATTATTTTTCCTCCTCCTCCACTTTCTCCTCCGTTTTTATTATTCTTCTTCACACTTTACAGATGATAACAATGAATCTCAGAGAAGTTAAATCATTACCCATTGACGTCACAACTAAAAGTAGAGAATTTCTGATGAAAATTTAGTTTTGTCTATTTCAAGATCATGCTTTCTATTTTTTTATGAAACCATAATACTTTCCATTATATTTGACTCCAAATCACATCATTAACTATTTTCTTGGTCCTCAAAAAAATGTTCTGGCCCTATCAACTGTTAAGTAATAATTAAGTATTTGGGGAATTTCCCTCTTTATAAGTGGTATGTATTTGTGATAGAGTCTAAGATTAGTATATAGTTGTTTTCCATTTAGTTATTCATTTAACAAACATCTACTCTATTCCTTCTAAATCAGAGACATCATGTTTGGGGTATAATGGGAAATACATGTTAGCCCCGTCCCAACAGATTTCATTATGTAATATCAAAAATAAATTTATCAACAAATAATATTATCAAAGAAGAGTGCTAATTAAGAGGTAACAAATGTTACTTGAGTACCAAGAAAAAAAAATTTTTTTCTGCATATGTATATGATATCATGGGTAAGGTAACATTTGGGTTGAGCTTTGAAAGTTGAATATGCCTAAAATTTAGGAAAAGTGTGATCCCGGCAGATGAGGAACACAAGCAAAGACACCAAAAGTTAAATTACATGTTCCAGACATGGCAAGTGGAAGCATGAGGGAAAGTGAAAGAGGAGAGAGGGGGGAGATAAGTCATGGACTCAGTATAAAGGGTTTTGCGTGTCCAATAATTTATGATGACTTTAGAGGAAAGTCTTTAAAGGATTTTAAGCAGAAGAATATTCATAATCATATGCATGGCTCCCTACGTTACACATAGTGACTCATCCTAGATATTACAATAATTGTATCATTACATTACAATGTATTAATGCTTATGATGAGTTAGCAAATGTTTTCCTTTAGAAAATAAATTAGTGAGGTGTAAGGCTATCCCTTTAAATCCTTCTCACTCACTCATGCTCTCAGATATGCTTTCTTATGTACGAGAAAGGATTAGTGTTAACTAGGTGTTGCACACGACTAGCAGTGTATTTTATCAAATCAACATCTATTATTTGGGATCCGACACAATATGACAAAAATATTATTGTGTGAAAAAGAAAAATATAAGGACTAGTCCAGTAGGAGAGTGAAGATGTGAAACAGTAGGGCATGCCCTACCCTGCCTCCATTCTGGTTAAAAATAGAATCTGGTATCACTTATATGTGAAATCTAAAGAAAAAAGGTACAAATGAACTTATTTACAAAACAGAAATAGAGTTGCAGATGTAAAACACAAACTTATAGCTACCGGGGGGAAAGGGCTGGGAGGAGGAATAAATTGGGAGATTGGGATTGACATATACATGCTACTATATATAAAATGGATAACAATAAGAACCTATTGGGCCTCCCTGGTGGTGCAGTGGTTGAGAGTCCGCCTGCCAATGCAGGGGACCCAGGTTCAAGCCCTGGTCCGGGAAGATCCCACATGCCATGGAGCAATGGAGCCCATGCACCACAACTACTGAGCCTGCGCTCTGGAGCCGCGGGCCACAACTACTGAATCCCACGCACGTAGAGCCGAAGCTCCGCAGCAAGAGAAGCCACCGCAATTAGAAGCCTGCACACTGCAGCGAAGACCCAATGCAGCCTAAATAAATAAATAAAAAGAACCTATTGTATAGCACAGGGAACTCTACTCAATATTCTGTAATGACATATATGGGAAAAGAATCTAAAAAAGAGTGGATAGATGTATGTGTATAACTGATTCACTTTGCTGTACAGCAGAAACTAACACAACATTGTAAATCAACTATATTCCAATAAAAAAATTTTTAAAATAGGTTCTTGGACCCATATCAGTCAACTAATGGTGTGAAAAGTGTCACTTGGATCTGTCTGAGATGATGTTAGACAAAATAAGTTCAAAATATTTTACTGAGCCCAGACAAAGTGGAACCCCTTATAAGCCCTCTCCCCCAAATCTACAACTATTTAAAACTACATTTTATATGACTGGAAGATCCTTTCTGTCTCTGAGCATGTATACAGCTGCTCTGTCATGGCCTGGATCTGTTTTACAGAATAAACCATGGTGTTACTTGAAGGGGCTATTTTCTTCTATTTTAAATCCATGTATATTTTACTACCATTTTTACAAGTAAATAACTAGTAATCAGCAGGTAAAACTTTGGAAATAAGCTGTAAGATCCATAGGATGCATTACAGAAATCAATTTTCTGATACAGTAAATAACTGGCTGTCTATGGCACATTGATCTCCGGAAAGTTTCTCAAGAAAAATGGGGAAGTTATTTACATTAGTGCTGATGCTGTGTAAATAAAGGCATTCATTTTGGAGCAATGAGGTGGAATAAATATTTAAAGGATAAGCTGTTTTTTACTTTGATAAATAGGATTGAATCATGGATGATTAGAGTTGAGTGGGACCATGTTGATCACGCGAGCAGTCTTTCAACTCATAGGAGTAAACATTGAGGTAAAAAGTATAGTAAAATGGTTGGGAGCATGAACTGTGAACCCAGACTATCAGACTATTTTGATTTTATTCCAAACTGAATATCTGTACTGCACTGAGCAAGTGACTCAATGTCAATTTCTTTTCTTTATAGTGGGGATCATTAATACAAGTGGGGATCATTAATACAATTATTAAAGCAATTTCAGGGTTGCCAGATAAAATATAGGATACCAAATTACCTTTGAAATCAGATAGACAATATTTTTTTTTAGAATAAGTATGTCCCAAATATTGCATGAGACATACATATAATGAAAAAATGTTTATCTAAAATTCAGATTGAATTGGACATTCACTATTTTTATTTGCTGTATCTGGCAACCCGTGATGATTTTGTGCATCAATGCATACAAAGTCCTCATGGAAAAGTGTTAGGAATGCAACAATGGTGAATTTAATGAATGCTACATGTATTATTTTTCTAGTTTTGTATCTGTTAAGATGAGGAGTAGGTTATAGTCTAGATTCACTGCTTTCCACAAGCCCACATTGCTATTTTATTACCTCTTTTATCAATATCTTCTACCTACATTAAAATAGAGGATAAGTTTCCATGCACACAGAAACTTTCCCTGACCAGTAATCTGTATGAGTCTAGAAAGAGTAGAGACATTTTCATGTCAAACAGACTTCAACAGAATAATTAGATAAAAGTGATCTACACCAACACACCCACAAAAATTGAAAGTGTTTCAAATCCTGGGAATGACTGTTGGTTTATCTGCTTTTAGAAGGTTATTGCCTGAGATTGTTCATGCCATAGTGATTACTCCCCCATTTATTAGTGTGAGTTAACAAAACATGATTACATGAAATGTCCCCCAGGAGCAATTATATCCTATTTCCTCATTTTAGAGCATTATCCTCAATTACCAGTGCTTCAGTCCTTCCAGCATTATTGCATCTAGTAGATTAACTACATAGAACTAGTATTGTGGTGTAATAATAGTACTTCCTGTTTGTCCCTAAAAGGGCAATTTAATAGGCAATCTGAGATAGAAAAAAAAAAAAGTGAATTGGGATAACATATCAAAATACCTAGGATTGGAGATATAAGTATAGATTATTGGAATGAGAAAAATGTGAGTAGAGAGGATGGTAAAAGAGAAATTGTTGGGAAGAGTGGGGGGAGAGAGAGATGTGTGCTCTACTCTCCACCCCGCCCTAGTCTCCAGATGGCCACGGGAAAATGGCCTTGGGCAAGTCTCAAGGAAGAAGACCTATGCTTGCCGGGGAAAACACTGCTCTTCTCAGTCTTATCATGGCATGAATTGAAGTTCCGGGAAACCTTGTGTCTGAGGAAGACATAGGAGTCCTGGCTTATGTGTTAATACCATGAACTCACTCACTTATGCTGCACATGTTGTTGGGGGTCAGCGAGAACCTGTGGTGTTTAATTTCACCCGTCTAAGGTACCCTGGGTACTTTAAATTAGGGAGCGAAGTGCTAACTTTCGTGCAGTGGCTGGAGTTTAGTAAGTGGTCCGTATATATTAGGTCCCTTTCCTTTTCCTTTAGTTTCCATTATGGAGAGGAAATACGTGGAAAACACGGTCCTATTACATTAAATTTTTATAATATTCATGAAATATTCAATGAAGGGCTTCCCTGGTGGCGCAGTGGTTGAGGGTCCGCCTGCCGATGAAGGGGACGCAGGTTCGTGCCCCAGTCCGGGAGGATCCCACGTGCCGCGGAGTGGCTGGGCCCGTGAGCCATGGCCGCTGAGCCTGCGCGTCCGGAGCCTGGGCTCCGCAACAGGAGAGGCCACGACAGTGAGAGGCCCGCATACCGCAAAAAAAAAAAAAAAAAAAAAAAAAATTCAGTGAACAGGTATCATATTCTGACTATTGACTATGTTTTTGTATATATTATTTCTCATCATTACCACAAAATCCTTCTAATAGATACCGTTTCTCCTATTTCCAAATGAGAAAATCAAGAATCAGCAATATAACTAACCCAGGCCAATATCGTCCACTAAAGAAATAGCAAAGTCAGATTCAAACTCAGGACTTCACTTCAAAGCCCATCCTTTTCCACTCTACAATCCACTACTATTCTTATTTTGCCTAAATGTTTTAAACTTTTAAAAAATTGCCTTAAATTGATACGTGACTCAGAGAAAAGGAAGATTTCGATAATTCTTATAAAAGGCAAAACAAATACTTGTACACTGAGTTTTTTATTCCATAACTCATGGATTTTCAATTGCATGCACATCATACTTCCCATGATATTGGATATCTTAATACCTGGGTTGGCCTCACAGAAAGCCAATGAAAAGACAAAATAATAGCTAAGTGGCCATAGCAATAATTGATTACACTGAATTAAAGCAACCAAGTTACATGTTAAATACGTAATACATATGTATCACGGATTTCATACTAACAGTCATACTGAGTCCTCATGTACTTCTAAATAAAATCTAGCTAACAATATAAAAAATAGGAAGAAAAAAGCAAGTGTTTTTATTGGACTATCTATTTGATGAAGTCCTGGAATTTACATGTAAAAATTAATAGCAATTTTTTGCCCTTTTTACAGGTTTAACAATTTTTTTAAAAAACTTGTAATTTTGCTATAACACAAAATACGTGGATGTTTATTTTAGCAACATTGAAAATATGATTAACTTAAATTTATCAACTAAACTTTTTGCATTAATCCTATCATTCATACAATGAATGTATAATTAGAATTCAAAATATTGAAAAGGCAAAGTCATCAAATAAATCAAATAAATTTAAAGCATAGAAATATATGGGACTATTTCTGAACAAACTACTCACATACTCTGAGTTGAATAGTAATACCAAATGGCTAGTTGCACTGATCATTTCTTTTCTATAAAACTGACTATTTTATTGTCCTCAAATAATGGCATATGTATTATGGTGCAGGTACAGTCCTATCTCACTTAACTCTAAAATTGCACAGAATACTGATAATGAATGATTTGTTATAAGATAGGAGATACTAATGCGATTTGATTAATTTACTTAACTAAGAGTCTCACATATAAGGAGGAAAAAGCTGACATAATATTTGCTGTTACTTTCATGATGGAAGTTGTTTTTAAAATTAAGACTTTGATTCACTGACTGATAAAGAAATGATCATATACTGGTCTTTGAAATGTTTTATTGTGTGAAACTTTCTGCAAATGCTAATTAAATGGTTAAGCATTGCAAGAGTGCTTGGGCAGTTCCCATTACACCAATACATCTAGTCCTACCAGCACTCACAGCTACCTTATTCCCTCAAATCTGAGAGTATGAAATCTGACTGTCTCTTCCTGGGGAAAGTGTTCCACTGAAAGATGCATCAGTGAAAAAGAAGTCACAATAACAATCTCCCAAGGGGGTTGTCTTTATTCCTTCAAAACTAGAAGGGGCTTCCCTGGTGGCGCAGTGGTTGAGAGTCCACCTGCCGATGCAGGGGACACGGGTTCGTGCTCTGGTCTGGGAAGATCCCACATGCTGCGGAGCGGCTGGGCCCGTGAGCAATGGCCGGTGAGCCTGCGCGTCCGGAGCCTGTGCTCCACAACGGGAGAGGCCACAACAGTGAGAGGCCCGCGTACCGCCAAAAAAGAAAAACAACAAAAAACAAACAAACAAACAAACAAAAACTAGAAGAGAATGCATGAAAGAAATGTTAACAAGCAAGACAAAGATGCTATAAATATAGTCACAGATCAATAATCCCTCACAGCAAAAGGAATAAGCGTGAAACGTCAAACACACAAACACACACACAGAGAATAAAACATTTCTATGAAAAGGTGAAGGACATACCAACCTTATTTTCATGAGATTTCTGTCCACTACACAGAATAAAGCACATACGCCATTAGGTGGCTGCTCCTGTCCAGTTGGGCTGGTGCATGTGGTAGGAAAGTTTTCCATTGGGATTTTTCTACACTATTTGACATGTGCTTTCCTGAATCCCATTTCCCAGCAATATTAAGTACTTTTAATTTAATGTAGGGAATTGTAGGAAATGATTCAGGGGCTGGCACAGAATTATTTTGTCCTTCATTTCTTTGTTAGTATTATATTTGGCGTATGTCAATGAGGAAAAAAATGCCAAGAGCCTATTTAGCTGTGAGTAATTCCATTACTGAGGTATTGAAATTTTCTGACTCCTTTTCTTTCCTTTTCATCTTCTAAACTTTTGATATTTTTGGAAAAAAAAAATCTTCAGGAATAAATTTACCTGAATAAGTTACAATCTGGGAACAACTTAACCTATAAAATAGTTTTTATGTACTTGGTGCCATCTTACTACTTCTTCCAAGAACTAAAAAATATTAATGCTGTTCCTTTCTATGTAACAATTCAATGATAAAATAACAGTGAATAAATATATGGGAGAACACATATTTCTTTTCTTTTTTTTTTTTGCGGTACATAGGCCTCTCACTGTTGTGGCCTCTCCTATTGTGGAGCACAGGCTCCGGACGCGCAGGCTCACCGGCCATGGCTCACGGGCCCAGCCACTCCGCGGCACGTGGGATCCTCCTGGACCGGGGCACGAACCCATGTCCCCTGCATCGGCAGGCAGACTCTCAACCACTGCGCCACCAGAGAAACCCCATATTTCTATTTTTATTAATACTTTTTAAAGTTTTATTCTGCTTTTAATTGTCAAACAAAACATGATAAGGTATGAAGGTAAAATAACTTAAGAGGTTTGGGTACATTTATTTTGTGAACTCAGTTTGGCCTGATGGTGCCCTGACCTGTGAAGAAGGAATCCTATCATGGGAGCTCAAGCCCTGATTTAAACATACTTCCATGAGTCTAAGAAATTGTCAGAGATTAGCGGGCATCCATACTTCCTGTTATCACCAGCCTCCACTCACCTCCATCAGTATTTAAGAGATTTCTTACCTTTACACTTTTCCTTTCTAGGGTAACTCTGTATCCTGTCACCAGAGAAATAGAAAAGAAGTAGGTGTCAACAGTGCTATTTCGATAGAGACAAGGAAGCACTGAATAGACTCCCTTGCTTCATCCCTTGTCTCAGGTTGTGAATTTTTGGAGAGATGAGTGGATATGACTTCTACTGAGTGCTCCTACATAAAGTTTTACAAAATGCTTTTGCCTGTTTTGCCCTCCATACTTTTAATTCTAAAATTGTTGCTATTTTTTGTTTGTTTGTTCTTATTAGAGGTCACCTGTTATATTTAATGTTTTTCATTGTGTTCTGCACTAACTTCAAAACAGATGTGTTGGAAATTTCTAAGAGTATAAAGAAACTCTGAAAACATGCTGAACTAATAATAAAATATGAGCAAATGATAGTATTTTCCATATCAACAAACCCCTATATTCAGTTGCCACTTGTAGCTATTTGCTGTCCTATAACTTGCCCCAGTAAGCTAATGTCTGAGTTTCGTTTTTCTAGCAGTTGTATTTCAGCTCCAAGCAGCACATTTAGGACTCTGGACACCGAATAAGATTCAGAGATCTCAGGTTCGAAGCCCAATTTGTTCTACACTTAGAAAGATAACTTCAGGCTACAGATGTATCCATTAATAAGTGGGAAAGAAGGTGAAGATAACCACATACATGTAAGTGCCATTTATGCTCAAGGTTCTGTATATATTCTCCCTTCCTTCGCTCCCTCCCTTCTTCTCTCCTTCTTTCCTTCCTTTCCTTTCTTCCTTCTTTCCCTCCTTTTTGCCTTCCCTCTAGATATATAGATATAGATATAACATTAAAAATTTTAAAAACCCTGTGGAATATGCATTCTTGACCTGTTTTGTAAATTAGATTGTGAGCCACTAAAATCAAGGCCCATGCCCCAATTATTTACAATATGTAATATATATAGCCCAGTACTTAGTACACAGTAAGTGCTCAGTAACACTTGCTTATAAAAATAAAATAGGGCTTCCCTGGTGGCGCAGTGGTTGGGAGTCCGCCTGCCAATGCAGGGGACACGGGTTCGTGCCCCGGTCTGGGAAGATCCCACATGCTGCAGAGCGGCTGGGCCCGTGAGCCATGGCCGCTGAGCCTGCGCGTCCGGAGCCTGTGCTCCACAACGGGAGAGGCCACAACAGTGAGAGGCCCACATACCGCAAAAAATAAAAAAAAAAAAATAAAAAAATAAAAAAATAAAATAAAATATAATGAAGGAATGAATGAGAATTTATCCAAAGGTTAGCACTTGACCTAGATTTTGATACTATTAACATCAACTCCTTTATCCTGACAGTCCTAGCCTTATTCAGACATTATTTTCATGTTGGGTCAATCTGGAATCAAGCTTTCCTTATAATTTCCTTAATGTTAAAACTTTATAACCTACATGTACACAATTGTATCATATCAAGTTGTCCATATCTACTGAAAGAATGACATTTCAGTAAAGGTTAAGATATATTGAAATAACATTAATGACAAATCACTTCCATGGACTTCTGAATATACAGCTTCTACAAAAGCTAAGCATTCAGATTTCTGAATGACACTTTAGAAGAAGTAAACAAATTTCCTATAATACTGCAATCACGGAAGTACTATTTCTTCTTTTAGCTCCTCTACTTCTTTAATGTATGTATGTACGTATGTGTGTGTGTGTGTGTGTGTGTGTGTGTGTGTATGTATATATATAAATATATATATATATATATATATATATGGTTTGTATTTTGAGAAATAATGTCTTAAAAATCTTTAAGAACCTTTTCAGAAAAATTTCATATAGTAATCATAGACTTAAGGTAATTGATCCTTTTAACTTATTACCTTAACAGAAGTCATCTATTCTGTTTTGATTGTCACTAGTTTAGTTGGCTGAGTAAATAAAAAAATAAAACAAAACAAAGCAAAAACATAGGTTAAATTAGGAAAGTTTTTTTTCTAATTACACAATAACTGTACATTAAACTAGAAATATAAAAGCATATTTAGTAACTATTTTTTAGTAAGGATATATGCATAGATGCTTACTAGAAATCACCTACTGGATGCCAGAATTCCATTCAGAATCGATATTGGTCAATATGTTTTTAGACAGAAGAGGGAGATTACTAACATATGTCAGCAAAGCATAGAGCAAAAAAGAGAGATTGCATTATATTAATGACTAAATACATTTTAACACTAGGCAATTTTGAATTTGTTACCGTATAATTTCTGGCATGAAGTGTTTCAACATTAAAACTCTAAAATGCTGTGGCCAAAGAATATGCTTATTGGTACAACATATTAAGTAAGAT
Organism: Phocoena phocoena; assembly: GCF_963924675.1. Classification (NCBI taxonomy): domain Eukaryota; kingdom Metazoa; phylum Chordata; class Mammalia; order Artiodactyla; family Phocoenidae; genus Phocoena; species Phocoena phocoena. The sequence goes on along the minus strand of NC_089221.1, from coordinate 85,589,343 downwards.
GACAGCTATGATTTTTGCCAAATGGATGAACCATCTGTGGCTCCTACTTCTTCTGAAATGTACTTCCCCCACAATTTCCCTCCTAATTACAGCAAGAGGGGAGTGAGGAGGAAGACAAAATAAAAGCTACCCAGTGCTGCATAACACCCAGAGATAGCACAATTCTGTAGCAGATATTGTTGACTATATTGGACACAGAGGATCTATATAACTTCTAGGAAATTAAAAAATACAAACAATAGATTTTTTTTTTTGCTTTACTTGTGTGAAACTTTTACAACCATGAACCTACTTCTCTGCAAAGCAGAAAGTCACCTCCAGATAAAACATTAGCAGGCCCCAAACAGCATGCAACACAGAAGATGTTAAGTTAAACCTATGCCAGGAGGAGGGAAATTTAGACAGAACAAAACAAAAACAATTTTCTTAAAATAAAAACAGGTGGAACAATGGAAGTTTCACAGTGGAACCCCATTGGTCTATATCTGTAGTTTCTGATATAAATAAATATATATTATATAAAAATAAATATATATACATGTGTGTATATATTATATATATGTAAATACACACATATATAATGTGTATATATTTAAGTCTCCTGGCTTGTAAATTATATATAATTCTCATTGTTTTAAATGTGTTTGGTTATTTTCAGTTAATCCACTTGTAGCTTTACAAGGCATTAAGTTAGAGAAGCTCCTAGTAATTAAAAATGAGGTTTTCAGTTCAGCACCCCAACATCCAGGTGGTGCCCAGAGGGACATTAAAGGTTGTGGGGAGGGATTGGGAAACAAGCATTCCACAAAGCTTATCAAAATATGGATGGGAAACACATGTTCTCCAACTTTTGCCTATTTTAAGATACTTCATATAAGTCAAGCTTTACCAATAAATAAACCTCACACTCTTCATTATTTTATTTTGAGAAACAATGAGAGTCACCCTGCTGATATTAGGGCAGTTATGAAAAAACAACTTCACTTTCGCTCTTGTGACTATTCCACCAATCATAGAGGGCTTCTCAAAACACAATTTTACTAATATAGTCCTAAAGAGACTTAATGTTTTTCTTTTTTTAGAATATCTGGTTCCTTTTGTTTGTACCTTATTTATGAGATATATGTCCTATAATGAGGTATATGTCCTAGCTTTTCTCCCAGAAGAAAACTGCATGTGTGTATACAGTGAATTTTTTTATAATAATATTTTGAGTAGGTAATGTTTTCTAACTTGACCTATACCTTAATATCTTTTATGGTGATTCTTATTTGAAATATTTCCCGCAATAATGCTAAACATTAACCTGGGCCACAATAATGCAGTTTTGTACAAAAAAACAGAAAGGTACGTTTTAAAAAGTAGGAGGTGAATGACAAGTGTTTTCAATGGATTCTGTAGGCCTGATCTACAAAGCTATACTGAATAGAAGCACAATAATAAGCCAAAAGGAATTTAGAGGAGTCTCTACATTTGCATTGTGATCTATGAAATATCAGTGTTTGTCCATTATCATATGCATGCCTATGACAAGCAAAACTGCCATTTTCAGGTCTCTAATGCTGGTGGAAATGGGCAGATACTCGAAAGGAAATGAAAATGAACAAATATATGGTTTGACCACAGATTCTTTAGTAAAGATTATCCATGTAATTTGTATTAATCATTTGAATTCAGTTTAGAAAGTCAATTTTTATTTTCTCTCCACTGACTTAGATGACCTTAATGTTCCCCTCAGCTTGACTAAACTTTATACTGGTTTCTTCTTTACTCTAGACCCCTGATCTCCCAATTCTTAGACTGTTTACCTTAGAAACACTGTAACTGTAGATTCTTTCCCTGCCCCTTTGAGATGCAAATCTTTTTAACAGTTCCTTGCCAGTATTCTTTGAGTAAGGCCAGTTAACCTTCTCCATCCCAGTTCTTGAAAATTCTCCAGCATTCCCCCCCATACCCTCCAGTGGAGTAGAGCTCAGACTAGTTCTAGCCTGTCTCCCCTCCTGCAATATTCTTGAATAAAATCTTCCTTGTCTGTTTAATTTTACCATCACTGTGCCTAGACCAAAGCAGACCTTCAGAAATTATTTGCTGGGAAAAAGATTAAATGCTTTTAGGCATGGCCAATTTTGTAACATGATAACCAAGGTGAATCATGTCAAATGAATTCCTCATGTGTATTAAATTAATAGTAAAATTTAGGACAAGGTATTCATTGGCCTGGACTTAAGATTTTTAATAGAAGACTGAGTTTTCAATAATTTTGTTTATAATTTAATACAAACTGTAAAGTGTTTAATGAATCTGATTCCAGCACTAAACATTTTATACACTGAATTAAAAATAAAGTGTCTCAGCTCCTCCTTGTTCATTCTTATGATTTCCAGTTACTGCAATTCCTATGCTTTATTTGGTATAGTATGTGCTCTCATTCATGAACACTTAAGGACACCCCGTCCATTTCTCTTCATAAGCATAAAATGTGAAAACAAATCGTTAGACTACTCCATCCTGAGTAGATTGAACACAAAGTACTTCTGTACATGCATCCAAAAGTCTTCCAGCTCAGAACAAAAAGGTAGATCTGAGCAGCTGCTTTGTAAAAGCCTTCTACTTCAGTGGTCTCTTTGTGTTCAACTCTTTACCAAAGAATAAATTCACTTAAAATAGTTCACAACAAATAGAATCAAGAGAAGGGTTTACCCTAGAAAGTCCAAAGCAATACATGTGATTTCTTTTATTACTATGAAGCAAGACATCCATAATTCTCCTGAAAACACTTTTTGTAAATATGCCTGTTTCTTCATGGTAGTACTGCTTTACTTGTATATTTATTTGATTGTAATTTAACTAATGGATATGTTCATGACTATCTCTGGCTCTGGACTTTCTCTGATTGGGCTGGAACAGAGTTTTACCTCATGTTGAGAAATAACTGGCAACAGAAATGAACTTGAAACAAAAATTTAAAAAAAAAACACTTTTTAGGTCAATATATGGCAAATGTTTTCTCATGAGAGATGAGAAGTCACTGAAACACTTTCACTTCCTTTCCTTTAGAATAAGTGCTTTTGTGAGAATTTGTCATCATTTTTGTCTTAATTACACAGGAATTTTAACCTTTATTTTGTGTCTTTAAAATTTGAATGAATCTTCATTTATACTGACAGATAACTAGTGTAGTACGGACAAAATACCCTTTCAGCCAAGGCAGTATTCTCCTTTGAGAATTCTGTTGTTTAGAAACACACTTTACTAGACACAGTGCTTATACAAGGTACAATCTTATGTTCCTTCTGAAAAGCAGAGTTTGAGTAAGATTGGGAGAATGGATATGCATAATATAGAAAAGTATTTCAGCTCTCCAGGCAAAGATTATTACAATGTCAACTGATTTTGCCTCTTCTGACTGAGCTTCCACATGTGGGAAAGATGTCTGTGTGTAAGAATCAGGTAGAAAGAAAAGTGACTAATAAGGAACATTTGTGGAAATCCAGGGCTGTTGATTCTAAAGCAATGGTGTACTATTATTTTTACCTGTTTTTTTCTTCCCGCCTCTTCAGTTAAAATTTTCTTCAATACCATACTCTGGTATTTAGGAAAATAAACAGGGAGTTCTGTTTACAGTTGGGCTGAGTTGTTTAGAGAGAGTGGTAACATGTTATCTGAGGCTTGTATAACTCAGAATTAAAGGTGCTAAGCTAGACCAAGATAGATTTTGAACAGAAAGATACTCCCTGGGGATTTGCAGAATGCATGGGGAAAGCACTGAACTTCCACTTTTCCTGCAAGGAGAGATGTTGGACACTAGTAAGTGGCTACTTAATGGAGTGGCAGCCCTGTCTGTAGCCAGAAAGAACATGAGAACATGACAACTATAAAATTTTAAAATGGTGTGTTAGGATCTTCCCTGGTGGCGCAGTGGTTGAGAGTCCACCTGCTGATGCAGGGGACACAGGTTTGTGCCCCGGTCCAGGAAGATCCCACATGCCACGGAGTGGCTAGGCCCTGGGGCCATGGCCACTGAGCCTGCACATCCGGAGCCTGTGCTCCGCAACGGGAAAGGCCACAACAGTGAGAGGTCTGCGTACCGCAAAAAAAAAAAAAAAAAAAAAAAAAAATGGTGTGTTAGTGTGTAAAAATATTAATTGAAAGTGCTTCATTTTGTCCTCACCTTATGTAAAGCAGGTAGTATCATAATCACCTGTTCATTAACCACAATTTACAAAAATTGAAGCACTAAGAGAGAAAAGTAGATAAGGGGGAAAAACCACAAAGAATATGGCTGGAATGGAGCCTATATGAAGGCCAATAACTCTAGGAGTCTAAAAAAATCAAAAGCTAAAAATTCCATCCCTGAAAGGAGGAAACATTCATCACACCTAGACACTGCTACTCACTTGTCCTAGCCACAAGACTGTTCATTACAATTAACCTTAACTACTGTTCCTCATGAATTTAGAAAGCTTTGCAGATCAGCCTGGTATGTTGATTTTCAATCACAAGAGTTTTGCTAATCTTTTTGTTCAGATTTTGTTTGTTGGAAAGTCAACCACCACACTGGTGGCAGAGGCCCCAGAGAATATTGATCGGCATGACATCTCCCAGAGACTGTCATTTTGGCATCAAGACCTGGCACTACTCAACAGCCTACAGGCTCCAGTGCTGGAACACCTCAGGCAAAACAACCAGCAGGATAGGAACTCAGACCTCCCCCCAGTCATCAGACAGGGTGCCTAAAGCCATACTGAGCTCACAGCCACATATAAACACACCCCTTCACACCATGCCACCTGAGGGACAAGACCCAGCTCTACCCACCAGTGGGCAAACACCAGTCCCTCCCACCAGGAAGCCTCCACAAGCCACAAGACCAACCTCAACCACCAGAGGGTAGACACCAGAAGCAAGAGGAGCTATGATCCTCCAGCCAGCAGAAAGGAGTCCACAAACACAAATGGTTAGGCAAAATGAGATGGCAGAGAAATATGTTTCAGAGAAGGAACAAGATAAAAACCCATAAGAACAGCTAAACAAAGAGGAGATAGGTAACCTACCTGAAAAAGAATTTAGAGTAATGATAGTAAAGATGATCCAAGATCTTGGGAAAAGAATGGAGGCACAGACCAAGAAGATACAAAAGATGTTTAACAAAGAGCTAGAAGATTTAAAGAACAAACAAACAGAGATGAATAATACAATAACTGGAATGAAAAATAGACTAGAAGGAATCAGTAGCAGAATAACTGAGGCAGAAGAACAGAGAAGTGACCTGGAAAACCGAATGATGGAAATCACTACCACAGAAAAGAACAAAGAGAAAAGAATGAAAAGAAATGAGGACAGTCTCAGAGACCTCTGGGACAACATTAAACACACCAACATTCACATTATAGGGGTTCCAGAGGGAGAAGAGAGAGAGAAAAGGCCCAAGAAAATATTTAAAGTGATTATAGCAGAAAACTCCCTAACATGAGAAAGGAAACACTCATTCAAGCCCAGGAAGTGCAGAGGCCCATACAACAAACCCAAAGTGGAACATGCCGAGACAAATATAAATCAAACTGACAAAAATTAAAAACAAAGAAAAAATATTAAAAGTAACAAGGGAAAAGTAACAAGTAACATACAAGGGAACCTCCCATAAGGTTATCAGCTGATTTTTCAGAGGAAACCCTGCAGGCCAAAAGGGAGTGGCATGATATATTTAACATATTAACCCCATTAACAATCTGAAGAATAAAAAACATATGATCATCGCAATAGATGCAGAAAAAGCTTTTGACAATATTCAACACCAATTTATGATAAAAGCTCTCCAGAAAGTGGAAATAGAGGGAACTTACTTCAGTGTAATGAAGGCCATGTATGACAATTTCATAGCTAACATCATTCTCAACAGTGAAAAGCTGAAAGTTTTCCTTCTAAGATCATGAACAAGGCAAGGATGTCCATTGTAACCACTTTTATTCAATATAGTTTTTGAAGTCCTAGCCATGCAACCAGACAAGAAAAAGAAATAAAAGTAATCCAAATTGGAAAAAAAAAGAAGTAAAACTGTCACTGTTTGCAGATGACATGATACTATACATAGAAAATCCTAAAGATGCCACTGAAAACTACTAGAGCTCATCAGTGAATTTGGTAAAGCTGCAGTATACAAAATTAATACAGAGAAACTTCTTGAATTCCTATACACTAACAACAAAAGATCAAAAAGAGAAATTAAGGAAACAGTCCCATTTACCATTGTATCAAAAAGAATAAATTACCTAGGAATAAACCTATCTAAGGAGGCAAAAGACCTCTACTCTGAAAACTCTAAGAAGCTGATGTAAGAAATAGGAGATGACACAAACAGATGGAATGACATACCATGTTCTTGGATTGGAAGGATTAATATTGTCAAGAGGACTATACTACCCAAGGCAATCTACAGATTCAGTGCAATCCCTATCAAATTACCAAAGACATTCTTCACAGAATTAGAACAAAAAATTCTAAAATTCTCATGGAAACACAAAAGAACCTGAATAGCCAAAGCAATCCTGAGAAAGAAAAACAGAGCTGGAGGAATCAGACTCCCTGAATTCAGCCTATAGTACAAAGCTACAGTAATCAAAACAGTATGGTACTGGTACAAAAGCAGAAATACAGATCAATGGAACAGGATAGAAAGCACAGAAATAAACTCACTCACATATGGTCAATTAATCTACGACAAAGAAGCAAGAATATACAATGGAGAAAAGTCTCTTCAATAAGTGGTGCTGAAAAAATTGGACAGCTATAAGTAAAAGAAATTAGAACACTCTCTAACACCATATCTAAAAATAAACTCAAAAATCAATGAAAGACATAAATGTAAGACTGGATACTATAAAACTGTGAGAGGAAAACATAGTCAGAACACTCTTTGACATGAATCGCAGCAATATTTTTTTTGGATCCACTTCCTAGTGTAATGAAAATAAAAACAAAAGAAAACAAATGGGACTAATTAGATTTAAAGGTTTCTGAACAGCAAAGGAAACCATAAATAAAACAAAAAGACAAAACACAAAATGGGAGAAAATATTTGCAAATGAAGCAACCAAAAAGGGATTAATCTCCAAAATACACAAACAGCTCATGCAGCTCTATGTCAAAAAAAAACACAACCCAATCAAACAATGGGCAGACCTAAATAGACATTTCTCCAAAGACATACAGGTGGCCACAAAGCATATGAAAAGATGCTCAATGTCACTAATTATCAGAGAAATGCAAATCAAAACTACAGTGAGGTATCACCTCACAACAGTCAGAATGGCCATCATCAAAAAGTCTACCAACAAGAAATACTGGAGAGGGTGCGGAGAAAAAGAAACCCTCCTACACTGTTGGTGGGAATGTAAATTGGTACAACCATTATGGAGAACAGTATTGAGGTTCCTTAGAAAACTGAAAATAGAACTACCATATGATCCAGCAATTCCATTCCTGGACATATATCCGGAGAAGACCATAATCCAAAAGGATACATGCACCCCTATGTTCATTACAGCACTATTTACAATAGCCAAGACATGGAAGCAACCTAAATGTCTGTCAACAGAGGAATGAATAAAGAAGATATGGAACATATATACAGTGGAATATTACTTGGCCATAAAAAAGAATGAAATAATGTCATTTGCAGCAACACGGATGGACCTAGAAATTATCATACTAAGTGAAGTAAGTCAGACAGAGAAAGACAAATATCATATGATATCACTCATATGTGGAATCTAGTTTTTTAAAAAAGAAAACAAACAAATGAACTTATTTACAAAACAGAAACAGACATACAGATATTGAAAACAAACATGTTTACCAAAGGGGAAATGTGGGTGGGGGGAGGTAAGTTAGAAGTTTGGGATGAACATACACACACTACTATATACAAGGTAGATAACCAACAGGGACCTACTATATAGCACAGGAACTCTACTCAATATTCTGTGATAACCTATATGAGAAAAGAATCTGAAAAAGAATGTTTATATGTATATATATAACTGAAACACTTTGCTGTACACCTGAAACACAGCATTGTAAATCAACTAACTCCAATAAATAAATAAATAAATAAATAAATAAAAAGAGTATATGTTCAAAAAAAAAAAAAAGTCAACCGTAGATATGGAAAGTCCTTGAGAGCTAATCAGCACAACCCAGAACTCACTAATTAATCATTCAAAGTTGTTTTGCAGTTAGGACTTAAGGCAAAGACAGGGAAGCACTCACTCAGTGAGTGCATAAAAATTCTGTCAGTGCAAATAAAGATCCCTAAAAGTGTGCTGGGATTTGAACTTAAGTCTTAGATGATTTTTTCTATTTTGATTACACTAATGGTAGCAGAATGAAGGACAGCATATATTTAACTCCAGCATATTTATATTTTCGTTAGCTCTCTTAATTGGTGTGATATTAATTATGTGTTATCAACATGAAGATTCAACATATTTTAATATTCCAGATTTAGAATTTTTTAACCAATACTGGTTTTTGCACTGGAAGAATACATACATATTTCATCTAACTTTCTAAAACCTGATTCCATGTAAATACATGCTAGAAACACACCATTGCTCTCATGTATGTTGGAATACTGCCCTTTGACTTATCCTAGAAATCATTAAGTAGTCATTATTATACAAATACTTATAGTTACTATCAATAATTTTCTGCATATCCATGCCTCTGACATGCTTTAAATTGTTTTTTAATTTGGCTAAATGTGTTTCCTTTTATATTTTCCAGACTATTTATATGCACAGCAAGTTTTAAATACAGGCACCCAACAAAAATATTGCTAAAAGAGGGAAGATAAACCAAGGAATAAGATATTCTTAAATTATTTGGACCCAGAATAATCAAAGGTCTTCTGTGATACTCTAGCCTACCTTTAAAAGATCTGCGGAGGGCTTCCCTGGTGGCGCAGTGGTTCAGAGTCCGCCTGCCGATGCAGGGAACACGGGTTCATGCCCCAGTCCGGGAAGAGTCCACATGCCGTGGAGCAGCTAGGCCCGTGAGACATGGCCGCTGAGCCTGTGCGTCCGGAGCAAGATCTGCAGAAAAGAATTCATATCTTCAAAAGATAATCCATTATAGTATTATAATTATTATTTTATTTATTTATTTATTTATTTATTTGCGGTACGCAGGCCTCTCACTGTTGTGGCCTCTCCCGTTGCAGAGCACAGGCTCCGGACGCGCAGGCTCAGCGGCCATGGCTCATGGGCCCAGCCGCTCTGCGGCATGTGGGATCTTCCCAGACTGGGGCACGAACCCGTGTTCCCTGCATCGGCAGGTGGACTCTCAATCACTGCGCCACCAGGGAAGCCCAAGTAGAATTATTTTGTAAATGATTACTCTTTTATCCATGAAGCATCTCTTTTTCATTTGACAAATAATTAGTGAGCTTCTTCTATATGTCAGGTGTTATACCCCCACTGACTTTATATTTTAGTAGAAAATATAGAAAAAAAAAATCAAGTAAACAGGAATATACATAATATTAAAATAATTGAGTGATACCTGGAGGAAAGGGAAGTGTTAAATGGGTTCATTTGTTTTTCTTGCTTAGGTTGGGATGAGCTAGAAAGATAGAACTAATAGAACTTGGCACCCAATCAGCTATTTTGGCAACATTTATCTCATCAACTGCTGTATAATTGAACAGAGTATAAATGTGATATGATTTCATTATGTAATTCCTGAAAGTGATGTCTCAGGGATCACATTCTCCCTCTGTCTCTTTGCACGTATCACTGCAAAATTATTAAGTGACTTAGGGCATTACCATATCACAATGTAATCCATATTATGGTGTCTTTTAAATTGACTTATTGTTAAGTTCAACAATGGGAAATTTGAATCAGCATGCTAGGAAATTCAGATGATTTGAAGGCAGAGGTCTTGAATTGGAGTCAGTTATTTTCTTGTACACAATTTGGAACAAGTCACTTCACCTCTTACATCTCTCCTTAAAATAGAGAATAGTACAAATGTCTACTTTAATGACATGATTTACTTGAAAGCACTGTATAAAGTGTAAAGTGATGAAGATTTTATTATGATTATTACCAAATTTACATAATGACTATGACTAGGGTACCCTTTCTTAACTCAGTATGAAAATAAATATTTTGGTATTATGTAAAATTTCATGGAGAAGCATATGGAGAGAATTTTAAGGAAGGATCATGCTACAGAATGTGAAGACCTACACAGTTATAGTTTATTCATATTTTTTCTGGGATACTCTTTGGAATGCTTATAAAGGAGATAGAAGAAACTTCATTTCAAATATTTAAGAATGTTGGGAATGTATAAGTGGTGTATTAAAAATAAAATCCTGTATAAAGACTTTAAGATGAAAATGCTGTTTTAAGTAATTTAAAATGTCAGGCCATGTAAAGGACAAGAATAGACTGAATATATTAGCATGTTAACACTTTTTGGAGTATGAAAAAAGTGTTTGAAATTTATTAATTGGTGGCACATATCTGAAAATACTGGAAGGACACATAGGCTAAAAATGTTGATAATATTTAAGTTTAGTGTACTTCACAACTCTTAAGATAGGTTGCATGTACATGGAAAGCAAGGAATGTCATAGCTGAGATCAAAGTGAACTATGTTTATATTAATTTAATTTTTGACACAGTGTTTGAATATAACAAACTGTTTGAGAGCAAAAACTGGTATTTGCACAGTATTTTAATGGACAGTTGAATTAAAGGAAGTCATTACCTGTGTGGGAGTTTTGGCTGTAGTTGTTCCAAAAATTAGAAAATGTAAAGTGTCTTGAAAGAACCCAGAATACTTTTTCTGTTTTAGACAAAATTGGGCACTTGTCCAGAAAAATAGTTGTTCATAGATACACAGATGTGAGCTTCACACTTTCATTCCTTAGCAATTAATGTTATAAAATAATTTAGGTTTGCTCAGCAGGGTTTATAACAGGATATTATCTCTGAGAGTTGGTGTCATCTTTCAAACAACCTAAAATTAGGTTGATATGGGTAGATCCACAGAGCTCAAGGAGAAGAGCTATGTGTATATAATGTTACCTGAGGGCAGATATGGAAAATCCCAAATGAGCCAGAAATAGGACTAGGGATAAAGTAAGTAGAGAATCCCTGACTACATAATATATTTGATAAAAACTCATGGGACAGACAATGAAAAAACTTTTTTTTTTAAGCCAGGAAACAAGGATCATTGCTTCATATTGAGCATTGTAAAAATTATTAAACAGAAACCTCAATAAAAATAGAGAAAGAGGCCAGAATGAGGAGTTTTCATGTCCTACGATGTTAGCAGAGCCCAGCAAGAAGGAAAACTTCCTCTTCTTGCCTGGCAAGAGCTCAGCCAATGAGAGACTGGCACAACTCAGTCAGAAAAGTCACTACACTTTGAACTCTCAATTCCTCCAAGGAACTCTCTGTCTACTAGAACCCTTCCAACTACCCTTTCCCCTCTATAAAGGAGTTTTCTCTATTTTTGTAAGAGATGTGCACATGGCTTGCCATGGATGCAGACCCCGAATTACAATTCTATGCTGATCTCAAATAGACCCATTTTTGCTGGGGAAATAACCGACAGCCTATTTGTCTTAGGTCAACAGCATAAATTTGTATTGATACCTGTGTCTCCATGCTTTGTGTGAAGTGACCCTGATCTCTCCAGTCACTACTGATTGGATCAGGAATTTGCAACTGACACAAAGTCAGCCATTTAGATGCTGGATTCAGCACCTACGATAAGTTTGAAGATTTACTAACTCCTAAGAGTTCATGAATAAAGGGGCATGGACTTGGATATAAGCCGTAAAGAAGTTTGGCTTAGGGGCCTGGTGGTCTCTCTCAGTGATCTCATGATCCTGACCTCCACCAAAGACGTGAAAGAAAAATAGCAAAGAAAAGGAATGCCACCAAGCACCTAAGACTAAATGGGAAAATAAAGAAGTTTAACTTTTAACTTTAAAGCTTTGTGTAATGTTCCACAGTGTTGCCTTTAATATGATAATATCCCACATCATTACAGATCCAAATAGAAAACGAGGAGGTTTATACAAAGAAAAGAAGAATAACAATTTAAGTTTGATTGTTCCCTATTTAAAAGAGATTCAAGAAAATCATCTTTAAATAAACATTTGACTATTTAACTGTGCATTTCTCTAATCCTTATTTTGTTTGGAATAAAGTTTACAATTGATAAATCTCTAATTGTTAAATATATTGAGCAAAAATGGTTGGGAAAGTGTCTGGATAATTTGGATTCATTGTTCATTACAATTCTGTGCTTTGAACTAAAAAAACAATCTAAAATTGTCATACTTGCTTTGCTAACTACACTAGGGGAGTTTATACATCATTTCCAAATAATAGTTTTTTAAAAAAATCATTACTGAAAAAGAAAGACTACTTCATGGCACCTTAGAATTCATCAATACATAGTCTCTGAAACCTTGTAGACAAAAATGCACATCAAATCACATCTTACTATCTGGTTTCCAAAGGACCTGAATAAATACAATATTTTGATTCTCCTAGTTTTTAACATGTTCAATCTCTGGAAGTATGTCTTTAAAAATATACTTTCTGGGCTTCCCTCGTTGCGCAGTGGTTAAGAATCCGACTGCCAATGCAGAAGACATGGATTCGAGCCCTGGTCTGGGAAGATCCCACATGCTGCGGAGCAACTAAACCTGTGTGCCACAACTTCTGAGCCTGAGCTCTAGAGCCCACGAGCCACAACTACTGAAGCCCGTGCGTCTAGAGCCCATGCTCCGCAACAAGAGAAGCCACCGCAATGAGAAGCCCACACACCGCAATGAAGAGTAGCCCCCGCTCACCGCAAGTAAAGAAAGCCCATTCAGCAACGAAGACCCAACACGGCCAAAAATAAATAAATAAAAATAAAGTTCCCTTTAAAAGAAAAAAATATATACTTCGCTTTCAAATCTACTGCCTGAAATATCCATCACACCCAGTGTCAGACTTTGTCTAAAATTCCCCATTTACCTTTCGGAAATTTTCTATAATTTTAAATGTAAGATATTTACTCAAAGCGTATTATTTTAAAAATGATACACATATTCTAGGTAATTTATATAATTATAGACAAAAGATAAGTTCTATGTCAATGCTCATAATTGTTCACTTGGCCATTCCTTACTTTGAGATTCTGGCAGTCCCTAAGCTTATACAATAAACAACTATAGTTTTCATCAGTTCTGTGACCAACCAATGCTATAGGTCACCTCAGGTTCAATGTCTCCTTCCACAATAGTACTGCCCCTTCCTGTTTACTGCTGGTACATACACATGCTTCTCAATCCAATTTCTTCTCCACACTTTCCTAAGATCTTCAGCTTGCCCGTCGTGAGATTTAATGCCATATTTATTTTGGTATCACCTACCATCTACCACTTTCTCACCCCTCACTCATGTAGTTCCTCTGTACCTGTAGATAAAACAGTAACTTATTTACTATTTGATGCTTGGTTAGTTAATTTTAAGATAATATATCACATTATGCTTAAGGACATGAGCTTTATAATAAAAAAAATCTGCATTCGGGATCTGTCTCTCACTTTTTAGCTGTATGATATGGGGGAAAGTAAGCCTGTTTCCTGTGTAAGCCTGTTTTTTCTGAGGTAAAAATGGGACTGAAGTATTAGCTATTTCTTAAAGTCGTGAGGATTTAAGATGATACCTATAAAGGATTTAATGTGTAAGTGGGACAAAATGAACTTTTATTTATATACAATTGTAGTACCCTTGCTCTGGTTATGCTAAATTATGGTTTACTTCCAGGACTGCTAGTTTAATAATTTAATTACTGCTTCAGTCAGGGTATGCCAAATTATGCTGCAGTAATAAATAACTTCAAAAAGCTCAAGGGATTAAAAAACAAGATTTTTTTATCGGACATGTTTATGTCCATTTCAGGCCAGCAGGGCTCTGCTTTGTGTCATCATGTTCTCATTTTGGGCCTATTACACAGTTGCCTAATACATAGTATCTAGAACATGCAGCTCACCACTACAGAAGGAAGAACAATATACGCTGTAAGTGCACTGGCACATCAAACTTCCTGCTTAAAAATGACATGTTTCACTCCTGGAGCGAAGCTCCATATCATTGGTTGGAGCAAGTCGCAGAGCCACATGTAAAGGTAGGCGGGAAGTTCAAACCTACCCTTTACCTAGGAAGAGAGAGGAGAGGAGATAGTTCACAGATAGGGCTAATACCTACCACGGTTATTATGGCTCATTTCTCCCAGTTACTATATTAAGAAAAAGTTTAAAAACTCATAATTTAAAAGGTATTAGTGGTCACAAGGAGCACTTTTTTCTCAGAAAGCGAAACTCTTTTACTAGCTTTACTTTGAAACAGTCCTGAAAGAAAAGGAGTCATGCTGCACAGTGAGACAGATATGATTCCCAGACCTTCCAGAAGACAGTAAGAAGGACTTGTTAAAGCTCACAGTTTGATTCAAGGATCTTCCTGGTTGTGGTTGTGTACCAGAGTCACCTGTGGAGTTGTGTTTTGTTTCATTTTGTCTTTAAGGTACACATATCTAGGCTTCACAGGATAACCAATAAAAAAATAATATCAAAATGGTTTATCTGGGTTGGCAAGGAGTAAAAGTACTGCCTTATTCTAAGGTAGGAATCAATTCAGTTTATTTGATTGTTAATTTTTATGAGATTCTTGGACATAGGCAAACGAAACATATGAATGAAAAATACAGGAGATGGAATGATCCTAAAATTACAAGTGCATCTCACACATGTGCACACACACACACAAATATATGTGTATATACTCCTCACATGTATATAAAATATATATAAAATTTAAATCTAATATAAACATACTCCTTTAGATATAACATAATTTATGTATACTAATTATAAAATTTGGAGAAGAAGATGTAGAAATGGGACTAAAATATTATGTATTTCTTAATCATCTTTTTCAAAAAAGGTACACATTTTTCTACATCAGCATTTTGGAGGCTTTTAGCACATACCAATTGAATATGTTTTCATGATTTATATATTTACATGACTTAGGATAAATCTTTCATGATCTAGGAAGGTCACCCACCCCAGCACTTATAATCTTACTCTGTGTGAACATAACAATATACTTTTTTAATCTGTGCTTTCAAGCATTGTTAGTTTCTTGTAAGATTCAGCGTGCCAGATTATCAGAATCAGGAATGATGAATAATCATCCTTACCAGATTTTTCAAAGACATATTCAGGTAGATAAAGATCGAATGAGTAATGGGCAAAAGAAAATCTACATTTCGGTAGCAGTCAAAACAAGTAGTAGCCGAACTTGGGTCTTCCAAACCAAAATATTAGTTGGAATTTATTGATTACATTGATAGTCAGAGACTGCTGTAAGAACTATGTGTTGTTCCAGTTGGGTAATTGTACAACACACCCAAGAGAAATAGTAAATTCCTAAAACTATATGTAAAGTCCTAAGAAGCATACCTGAATCTATAAAGGTCAGATCTAATTATTATAAGTAGTACTAATATATAATCTGTATCAGGAGATTTTGGCTCGAAAATTGAACTATAAGACTGGCAGTACCATGCATTATAAACACACAGCTAAAATTAAAGACAATCTGAAACTTTATATGATTCATAATTCTATGTAATTCAAAATAATCATTATCCATAATTCAAAATAATCATAATCCATAATTCAAAATAATCTTTCAAGATGTGATATTTTATAACGTTAACAAACAAACTCAGTCTCAGAGAAATTACCTAACTTTTATACAGTTTTCAGCTGGGAAGTGGCGAGGCCAGGATCTGATCCTAGGTTTGTCTGTCATCAAAGTTGCTTCTTCTTACGCTAACTCAACAAATACATGGAGACACTAGCCCAATGCTACCTGTGCCCAGTAAATTATCACTTGCATGCCCAAAACATGGCACAGTGACTGGCTTATGGTAAGGTGAATGTTTATTGTGGTGATTTATAAAAAGAAAGAGATAATGTCATTGCTTCCCACAACTTCACCCTACCCTCACAAAACTGCCAACTTCTACTTAGGGCAGAGTTAACAATGCAGCCCAGTGATTCATTTCTGATAAAAATACTACACACGTCTTTTTTAAAAATTCTGTCCCATGAATACCTACATTCTTGGGCTACCTGGTTTACAGCAGAGAGCAAAACACAGGCAAGGGAATATAAGTCAGTGACCCTCCAGACTCATTTCAAAAAGAAGAGTTCTAATTTTGCCTCTCACATATTAGAGTTCTCTGTTAACTCTTTTTTTTTTTTTTAAGAGTATGGTAGGAAAAAGATGAAAAACCACTGAAATTATGTATTCTATCTTCATATAGTCCAATGGGATATATATTGTTACAATAATTTTATAGATTATGCACTTGAGACTCAGAGAGATTAAATATTTTGCTCCAGATCACATGAATGGGCGGTGACAGAGCTAAGATTAAAAATTTGGAAAAATCAGACTCCAGAGTCTGTGGTCTTAAACACAGAACACTTAGACTATTATTACTTGGCATGATGTAAATACTCCATAAACATTTTATTGTTGTCTTGTTATTTCTCAGCTGTGCCACACAGAAGATGTTTTCTACTTCACTGAAGAGATGAAAGGTAAAAATGATTTCAATTAAAAATTTGTGGAGTGAATAACAGCCCAAGACAGGTCCATCTGCCCTTATTATTGCAAAATGGAGATGAAGAGAACAAGACAGATTCCTATCAAACTTTACGATCAAATAAATTTTGGTATTTAATAAAATGAACATATTCACTATGGAAAACTGGGAACAAAAATTAGAGTAAAAGTAGATATATTAATATTAGGATTTGGTAAGTTAACAAAAAAATATCTCAAATATATTTACAGCCAAATCATACCAAAATTTTAAGTAACAACTAATTTACATCTTGCAAAGTTCTTTGAGAAAATAAAAAAGGATCATGAGCTACTCAGCTCATTTTATGACATTACTGTACCTTAATCTCAAAATCGAACGAATTAGTCTATATAAGTTGCATTACACTTTGGTGTAAATTTCAAAAAGTCAGTGGTTTATACAACAAAGGTTTATGTCTTGATCATGCTTCATGTCCATTGAGGATTATCTGGAGATTCACTCACAACAACAGTATAAGACAAATGAAGTATCTAACCAATATTTAGAACAAGTGAAAATCACATTGACATAAGGAAACAGATTTATCTTAAAAAGAATATAATGTACATGCAACAAGTAGGGTAATATCACAATAAGGATTATGTAAATTAACAACACATGCACAACAACAGCTATATCCATTATATAAAGGAACTAAAATAAAAAGCCACATTAACACTTTTAGATTACCTGTGGTTGAGAGGGTAGTCAGAATAGGTAGAAAGAGTAATGAAAATATATTTCCACGCGTGTAGTTATTTTGCAACTAGTCTTAGCCAAAAACAAGTGAAAATGTTTCCATGTCAACCAATATTCATGTATTATTTCAATTCCTAAATTGTATTCCATTTTATTGAGATCAACAATATATACAGCAACACACAATTGATGAAATGTATTTCCTTTTTTTTATTTTTAGAAGAAACAATGCTGCAACATATATTCTTTTAGCTATTTAGTTGCATACTTCTTGAATGTTGAATACCTCAGAAGATAGCTTAATTGATAAAGTAATACTAAGATACAAAAAGATAAGCAATTAATTTTATTTATTGATTACAGGATGAACATTCATTTGAGTCTGAATCCTTGAAATTGTTTTTGACTTTACTGGTTAGCTATGCCAGTCCTGTCACAGTACTGGAAAAGGATGTACAATTCTTATCTCCCCATGAAGTGGTAAAGTCTTGAGAAATTTGGGAATATTTTGCCCAAGGGTGCAGGGGTAATTTTAGCATAAACCTCCTATGTCAAATAGTTTACTCCTCTATCCTTTTACTTGTGATGTAACTACCCCTCTTTTAAACAGATCTGACTTTAGGCTAAACTTAAGTGACTATTGCCCCTCAATCTTATAAGGAAAGCTACCCTAAAACCATTATTTTATCACCAGATACTTCTAACTTTTTTATATTTACTCTTCTCCTTCTATTGTTTCATATTTCATTATACAGCCTTCATTTTCACCTGTTGCTTGCCTCTACTCCTACAAATTATCAAGTATTAAACACACAGCTTTGAAAAGCCTAAATATTGAATTTTATCTTAATGTTCACAAATTTTATTCTCTCTTTTTTCAGAAGAAGAAAATGGTTTAACAATTCCATTTACTTCTATGATGCAAATATGAGATTGTCTTATTTTGGAATACATCTGGTCAATTAGCTGCTATATGGATAACTAAGCCAACTTTATTTAATTTTGGGTTTCTATGTAGATATATAATTGCTTGTCAGTGTCTTCAGTTGACTCTCAGAAATTATTTTTGAACTTGATATATTTGTTTTCAATCCCCTAACTGGCTCTTCACAAGATCTACTGTAATTGGCTATTATTGAATCTCATTTAGCATACATTTTTCCCTTCAGTACATAAGCTAATCCAAGGGTGGCCATGATTTGTTTGATTTTTTTTTTTATTACTTACTTCTGTATATCTGCCTTATCTCTAAGGTTTATTTCTTTTACGTCCTCTATTAACCTAAAAGTAAAATGACTCTTTGTCCCACAAACACATATATAATGCATTGATTAGATAAACAAAATTTTAAAACAGCTTCTAGAAACATGATTGTTTTAAATCATGTGAAAATGTTTGTTTTTAGTATATTTGAAAAACATTTAATTACTCATATTTATCAAATTTGTATTGATGGAATCCATTGGCATTTGGCAACACTGTTATTTGACAGAAGATAAATATATTTATATTTCTTTTTATATCCTCATCTGATTTCAAGTTCTTTCTTAGCTTTACGTTTCATTATCTTCCTAGTTTAAGAAATCCCTTAACATCTAAGCTATGCAAAGAGTATCACTTTTACCACACACAAAAAATAGATCCCCAAAGCCTAACTTCTCTATAATACTTTTCTTATGCTTTGCATCCCAATTCCTTCTACCACTGAGACCTTATTCAATTATTTACACTGCATATTTAATCTCTTCTTCTATAGGAGCTCTAGCTTGGATTACTATTAACTTTTAAAGAACAACAAAAACAAAAGTGAAACTTTCCCTTGACCTTATTAACTACTTGGACTATTACTCTGTCTTTTCACCCCAAAGCTCAAAATAATAGCTGAAACTCAGAATCTTGCTTTCATCAAATCTTATTTCACTCTAAAAACTTTAATAAGACTCCCCTTTGCAAGATTGCCAATTAGGAGTTAAATGTCATTTTGTAATTTCTGGACTTCAAGAAAGACAGTGTTGAATCAGTACGTGCTTAAAAGCACAGTTGCTGGAGCCAAACTTCCTGTATTTAAATCTCAGCTCTGCCATTTACTTGCCTCAGTGTCATTATTTGTAAAACAGAGATAATACTATTTCATAAGATTCTTGTGAGGGTTAAAGTGGATTAATATGTAAATAAAGCACTTAGAATAAGGCCTATAACATGACTGAAAGTGTGAAATCATTACCCATACTTATTTTTGAAAACTTCATTTTGGCATCTTCCTCCATCTGGAAGAAAATTCCCTAGGTTTTTCACATACTTGTCTCCTTCTCATCTTCTAATCTCAGCTCTAATATCACATGATTAGTAAGACCTTCCCAAATTAAACCACATAAAGTATTCTTGCCCCACACCAATCCATTCTCTATCACATTACACTGTTATATTATTATATACTTTTATTTTCTCTATTGCTTCTTATTTTTATTATTCATTTTCTGTACATATTTGTCATTTATTTTATTGTTCAATGTCAGTATTAACAGCAATAATCTCAAAAGAAATAGGATCCATGAAAGCAAAGACCATATTTGTCAGGATAATGACTCTATCTCCGGCACACAGTAAGTTTTCCAGAATATCTGTTGAACATATAAACAATCACCATCCCTATTATGTGAAATATCAGCTCTATTCAAATTGCTCCCAGCTTCCAAAATGGCAGAGTGAGGGGCCCTAACTATTCTCCAGCAAAACTATACCGGTGAAAATTTCAAAAACAAAGGAATTACCATTAAAAGTATCTGGAAGTTACCCTGAGAGCATACAGAAAATGCTCTCAGGATAAAAAATACTGAAAGAAAAGTACTAAATCTCTGTAAAACAATGGACGTCTATGACACTTGAGCCTTGACCATCTCCCTCCCTTGTCCCACCTACCAGCACTCTATGTTAGAAGCTCTTCTCTAGACAGATGTGAACAAAACCTGAGGTTTCTTTCCTCTTACGTCCTTGTCAAGGAATATTGTTATCTCATCAGGAAGCATAGGAGCCCAGCATTTGTCACATCACCACCCCTTCCAAGTCTTAAGTTGCAAAAGCTAAATTTTACTGGTCAGTATGGCTAAGAGGTCAGAGAGGCTCACTTCCTCTACCCAGCCCCCCACTCAAAGGACAAAGAGCTAACCCCAGAAGCAGCAGGCCAAATATAGTGGGTACCTGACTACCCTTTCCCCAGCTTGCTTAGGGCAGGGGTTGCACGTCAGCAGTGGCAAGCTGAGACCCTGAGGATACCATTCCCACCCAGTACCCTATCTGTAATGAGAATCTGATTGCCAACCTCTTATATAACTCTAGAGCACTAGCTTTGATACTTAACCAGGATGAGGTAGTCCAAAAATAGAGAGAGCTTTTGAGCTCTCCTGAAGGGAACTGACTATACTTAAAACAGAGTGAACTTTCCTTCAAGCCTAATGGTATGATTGAAAACAGGGGAGATTTTGATGTTAAGTAGTTAAGAGGAAGAGGCTGGTAGCTCATTGAGAAGAAGAAGCTAAACCATGTGTCAGCCAGTTTACCAGAGTTCACGAAGGAAAAAAGAGTTTTAAAAGACCACTCCTGGGTTCAAAAATAAATCTCAAAGACTGGTTTCATAAACTATTCCTGCAAAGAAACCCAAATTTAATTAGATTACACTGAGGGGTAATTTACTCCCCAGACTATTTTTGAAAACAATAGAGCAATCAGCCACAAAGTAGTAGAGATTAAGCTTGGTGTGATAGGAAATAAGGCAGACAGTTTAACAGAGAAATCTGCAGAAGAGGCAAAGAGATTCCCTGTTAAAACCACTGTCATTTTGGGGTGACTGTGTACAGACCTAAATCTGAGCCTGTTGTGAAACAACATCAGAGGCTTCATACTGTAGAGGAATAGACAAGACTAAAATAGTCTAGCCAAGACTCTAAAAAAATAAACAATTAAACAAGGATAAACAAATCCTAGAGGGGTAGGAGGGAATCAGTACCCAGAGCTGTGACAATACATTACCTAAAAAGTCCTGTTTCACAAAAATTTTTAACACATACAGAGAAATAGCAAAGTGTGACCCACACATAGGGAAAAATTGCCAGCAACAGAAACTGCCTGTGCGAGGGCCTAGATGTCAGATTTAACAAAGATTTCAAAGAAGCCATTAAAAAAGATGTGCAAAATAAAGAAACTGTGCATAAAGAAGTAAAGGTAGCTATGACAACGGTTCATCAAATAGAGAATACGAATAAAGAAATAGAAAATATAAAAATTAACCAAGTCAAAATTTTGGAACTGAAACATTCAATGATTAAGATAAAAAATTTTTTTTTCCTAGGGAGGATCAACAGAAGATGTGAATAGTCAGAAGACAGAATCAGTAAAGGTGAAGGCAGAATAATAGAGTATGCAATTTGAAGAACAGCCAGCATAAGAATGAAGGAAATGAATATAGCCTCAGAAAAATGTGGGGCAACATTAAGCACAGGAACACATGCATAACCAGAGTCCTGTGAGTGGAGAGCGAGAAGGTAGCATAAATCTGAAACAATTTCTCACAAGTAAAAATATATATTGTAAGCCTAAGAGCAATCAATAATAAAGTAACTCAAAATAGGTAGTGAAAAAACATTAAAGGGGTTAAAATTTTACTTTATAAAATATTCACTTATTAAAAAAAACAAAATGGTGGAGAAAGAAACTAAAGAGGCATGAAACATAGAAAACAAAAAGTAAAATGGCAGAAGTAAATTCAACTATATCAATAAAACATTAAATGGAATCAACAAAATTGATAAATCTTTAGCTGCACTGACAAAACCAAAGAGAGAAGAGATTCAGATTACTAAAATGAAGAATAAAAGAGGGGTAATTTCTACTGACTTTACAGAAGTAAAAGGAGTTACAAGGGAATAATATAAATGAATGTAGACTAAAAAATTAGATAACTAAGAGGAAATATACAGACTCCTAGAGAGACAAAAACTACTGAAATGCATTCAAGAAGAATAGACTTTTGAGAAATGGAGAGACTGAATTTGTAATCAACAAATCCCACAAAGAAAACCCCAAACCCAAATGGCTTCCCTGGTGTATTTTACCAAACATCTAAAAAGCAACTGACACCAAGTCATTATAAACTCTTCCAAAAAAAAAAATAGAAGAGGAAAGAACAATTCCCATCTCATTTAGTGAGGCCAGTATTAAACTGATATCCAAATCAAAGACAAATATATAAAAAGAAAAGAAACTACAAAACGTATCTATTATAAATACAGAACCAAAAATCCCCAATAAAATACTCATGAACTAAATCTAGGAATAGAATCAACCTGATAGAGGTATATATTAAAACCTACAACTAATATCATACTTAATGATGAAAAATGAATGCATTCACACTAAAATCAGGAACAAGACAAAATATCTGTTCTCACTACTTCTATTCAATATTGTACTGGAGGTTGTGGCTTAGACAATTAGGTATAAAATGAATTAATATGTACCAGATTGGAAAAGAAGTAAAACTTTACCACATGATCTTGTGTATATAAAATCTTAAGGATTCCACTAAATAACTAGTAGAACTAGTTAATGAGTTGAGCAAGATTGCATGACATGAGATCAATATACAAAAATCAATTGTTTCTCTAAACTTTCAATGAGCAATCTGAAAATGAAATTAAGAAAACAATTCCCTTTGTAATAGCATAAAAATAAAATACTTAATAATAAATTTAACAAAAGATGGGTAAAAATTATACTATGAAATCTATAAAATATTTTGAAAGAAATTAAAGATGTAAACATATGGAAAGACATTCCATCTTCATGGACCAAAGACTTAATATTGTTAAGGTGGCAATACGCCCAAATTGATCTTCAATTCAGCACAAAATCCCAGCTGATCTTTGCAAAAATTAACAAACTCACCCTTCAACACATATGGAAATTCAAGGAAACCAAAATATCAAAATAGTCTTGAAAAAGACCAAAGCTGAAGGACTCAGAAGTCCCAATTTCAGGGCTTCCCTGGTGGCAGAGTGGTTGAGAGTCTGCCTGCCGATGCAGGGGACACGGGTTCTGTGCCCCGGTCTGGGAAGATCTCACATGCTGTGGAGCAGCTGGGCCCATGAGCCATGGTCACTGAGCCTGCACGTCTGGAACCTGTGCTCCACAATGGGAGAGGCCACAACAGTGAGAGGTCTGCGTACCGCAAAAAAAAAAAAAAAAAAAAGTCCCAATTTCAAGAATTACTACAAAGCTACGGTAATTATGTTAGGTACTGACATAAGAATAGACATAGACTAGATCAGTGGAATGTAAATAACCCTCACATTTACTGTCAGTTCATTTTTTTAATAAATTTATTTATTTTATTTATTTATTTTTGGCTGTGTTGGGTCTTCGTTGATGCGCATGGGCTTTCTCTAGTTGTGGCGAGCGGAGGTTACCTTCATTGCAGTTCATGGGCTTCTCATTGCAGTGGTTTCTCTTGTTGCAGAGCATGGGCTCTAGGCGCACAGGCTTTAGTAGTTGTGGCTCGCAGGCTCTAGAGAGCAGGCTCAGTAGTTGTGGTGCAGGGGCTTGGCTGCTCCACGGCATGTGGGATCTTCCCGGCCAGGGCACAAACCCATGTCCCCTGCATTGGTAGGCGGATTCTTAACCATTGCAACACCAGGGAAGCCCTGTCAGTCCATTTTCGATAAGAATACCAAGATAATTGATGTTCCAACAAATGGTGCTAGGATACTGGATATTCATATACAAAATTTTACTCAAAATGATTCAAAGACCTAAATATGAGGCCTAATGATTCAAACTCCTATAAGAGTAAACTCTTCTGTGTAGATCTTCCTGACTTTGGATTTGGCAAATGATTCTTAGATGTGACACCAAAAACACAAGCAAAAAAAAGGAAAAAAATGTTAAATTACACTTCATCAAAATTCAAAACTTTTGTGCTTCAAAGGACCCGGACAAGAAAGAGAAAAGACAACCCATAGAATGGGAGAAAATATTCATAAGTCATATGTTTGATAAGGTACCTGTATCTAGAATATATAAAGAATGCTTACAACTCAATAATAAAAAGACAACCCAATTTAAAATGTGCAGAGGCTCTCAATAGACATTTCTTCAAAGTAGGTATAAAAAATGCCAATAAGGATATTAAACATATGCAATATCATTAGGCATAAGGGAAATGGAAATTAAAATCACCATGAGATAGCACTTCAAATCCACTAGGATGGCTATAATTTAAAAGACAGATTACAACAGGATATGCATAAATTGGAATTCTCATACAGTGTGGTAGAAATAAAAAATAATGCAGTCACTTTGGGGAAAAAAGGCCACTTTTGGAAAAGCCTGGTAGTTCCTCCAAATGTTAAACACAGAACTATTCTATGACCTAGGAATTCTGATATATATAGATATATATCCAAGAAAAATGAAAATATATCCACCTAAAACTTTTACACAAATGTTCATGGCAAATTATTCATGCTGGTCAAAAAAGCAGAAACAACTCAAATGTACATTGACTGATGAATGAATCATTTGTGGTATATTCATGCAATGATATATTATTTAGGAATAAAAATTAATGAAATGGTAATACATGCTATGTCATGGATGAACCTTGAAAATATTCCATTATGTGAAACTATCACTGGCAAAGACCATTAACAATTCCCAGGAAATGAAAACTTCAGACCAGGGCTCCTAGCGAGAAATGGCTGCACCAACACTTCAGCTCGGAGGGCTGTGCGCGCATGCACAAGCGTTGCACAAGCGCTGTACAAGACACTGTGATTCAAGATGGCGGTGGCGGGCTGGGTGCAGATATGCTGCGCCTGGCACTGAGATCTGGCGCGTGGGGAGCAGCACAGCTGCACCAGACCCACTAGAACTCCGCCGCTTCTCTGCTGACAGGAACCCTATGAAGCAGCCCCAGCCCCACCCCCATCCCCACGGCCTTTCTTCTTGGGAGAGCGTGCATTCTAGAGGGCAAGCTCGCACCTCTCCATTCTTTGATCAAAGAATAAAGCTTTCCTTTGCTTCTGAACCCAACTCGACCTGTCATGTTTTATTGGCTACAGTGACACACGGCAGGAGTCTTGTTGGAGTCCGACTTGACAGGGTCGGTAACTAAATGTCCAGAACAGGCAAATCAATAATGGCAGTAAGTAGATCAGTGGGTACCTAGGAATGGGGTGTTGGGGGAACTGGGGAGCAACTGCTCATATGTGAGGCATTTCTTTTTGAGGTGGTAAGAATGTTCTAAAATTGTTTGTATTCATGGTTCCCAATTCTGCTAATATATTAAGAAATCACTGAATTGTACACTTTAAATCAGTGAATTGTATGTTATGTCAATTATATCTCAACATAGTTGTCATTTAAAAAAAGGCAGCATCTCTGGTGCTTCTGAATCAAATAAGCCAGAGATGATTTTAAAACATCCTGAAATAAAGGTAACTTGAGAAAAAAATAAAATTGATTTAGTACCATGTCTAAAGCATCCTATTGACTGCCTTTATTTTTCTCCTCAGCTAAACTTTTAAAAACACAGCTTTTGCTCCACTACATGTTATCTTTCTAACTTCTGTCTTTCTTTTACTTCTATCATCAACCCAGGTTGCAAGTATCCACATCAGTAGCAATGAATATAAAACATTGTTTACTTTGTTAAGTACTTATAAAAATGTCTTCCCCTAGAAAATGTTACTAACGATTATAATTCATAGATGCAAAACAAATATCATAACTTCAGTATGATATAATATGGTATCTAATGAAAACACTTTATCAAATAAAAAGTGTCAGGGAGGCCTAGCCCAAGTCCTCTTTCAAACTAACGCTGTTACGTTGAGCAAGTTATTTCCTATCTCTTGCCATTTCATTTATCTATAAAATGAAGCTGGACAACATTTCTAAGGTTCCCTCCAGCTCTAACATTGTGTGTGTGTTTACGAGTTGTAATTCGTTTATAAATTGAATGCAAAGTATTACAATAAACTAATAGTAAAATACATTGTGGCATATGATTGTATTTATTTTCAGAATGGTTAAACATTTGAACGTTTGGAATTTATTCTATTGATGTAATACAACTCTATTCATTTGCTGCTGAAACAACGTAAAAGATACAAATATACAAGGAATAGGTTAACTAATCACCTGGTGAGATATAATGGGCGGACATTGTAAATTCATTATATTTGCAAACGCTTCACTTGCCAGGCTGTTAGTAAATATATGAACTATGATAAATCAGCCTAAGGGTAAGCCTCGATCTTGTCTACCATCGTAAGTTGCTTATCATCAACTCACACTAATATAGTAATGTCAGTGAAAACTAAATCATAGTCTTTGCATTAAATTTTCTTAAGAAACAAAATTAGATGCTTTCTAATGCTGACCTCACACTTGATTTTTAATGACAGATAAACTGAAGCAGTGTGTAGTGAATGGATAAAAATATAATGATTTATGTGCTCATATTTCGGGTCTCAATTAGCTTTATCACTGGACATAAATCTACTCTAACCTCATAATTTTGGACTTCAAAACTCACCTTTCATGAAATAAGAGTCAAATAAAAGCAAGTGGAAGGTAAAGAAACATACAAGGGATAGTAGGAGCTAGAAAAAATGGAGTAAGAGAAAAGGTAAAAAGTGAGCAGTATGACAAAAAAATGTTGGAGTATTTGTAGAAATGAAGTATGCACGCACACGGGTACCCATGTACATAAACATATATTTAATTTACACATTTATATTAAATTAGAATATGGTGGCGTTATTAAGTGATTAAAGCAGTGTCTGGTAGGTTGCACAGAAGAGACTCCTAGAACTAAAGTTCCCGCAGAAGTTTATTGTAAGATTCACATCCAGAGAGAGAAAAGCAAGGGAAACTATCTGAGCACATGTGCAGTCAGTGTGAATCCAGAGGTTCACAGAGTGGGATGTATTCATAGGCCCATGTATGACCAAAGGAATAGCTGAGAATTATTTAGAATACAACCTGAGCTTAAGTGATCCATCATCACTGTGGGCACCTGCTACTCGCATTTCTCAAGAGAGATGGTGTGATTGCATCTACTTCCAAAAGAAACAATAACAATGATAAACAATAGTTTTATAGTGCATATTGTAGTTTATAACATGCACAGCTCTAAGAACTTTACATTAATGTGTTCATTTTAATCATATCACCAGTTGTATGAGGGTAGGTACTGTTGTTATTCTATCATACTGATGTAGAAACTGAGGCATGGACTGATTAAACAAATTGTCCAAGGTATAGACATATAGAGGGAGGCAGAATGTAAATTCAGACATATGGCTCCATAGTCTATGCCATCAACCCCTTGCCTCTTTATGTCTCGTCTATATATGTAGTGTATTTATAACTTAACAAAGGTTGGCTATTATTATTTTAAAACTTGAAAAGGAGAAAAATGAAAATAGCATTTACAGGTCTCAGCAAGTAGGTTCAAAAAGCTGGAGGGAGAACAGTACCTCACCTCCAGAAGTGGAAGGTAGATACTGGAGTAAGAGAGAACTAGTCTCAGGAATTTTTGTCAGCATCCCATAATGGTTGTAAGTCTCCAGAGACTAGTCAACACCCTGGAGAATGGAAAATGGCTGAGAAGTACCCAGAAACGGACCTTCCTGTAAGCAGTCTAAGAAAGTCTCCAAGTCCCAAGTTTATCTACAAAGTAAAGCCAAGCTCCTAGATCCAAGGCGCCTAGTTGAACAAGGCTCTGAGAGGGGAGGGAGCTGAATTCATAGTGCACTCAGACGCTCATGCCATCTAAACCAGATCAACTGCTGCAAGGACTAGTCCAATAACCTGTGCTCTGGAGCGTTTGTTCAATGTCCCAGCCTAAGGAGACTTGGGAATAAATTGGGATATTTAGTAGAATACACCCTAACCAGAATTTTATTTATTTATTTACTATTTATTTGTTCATATGATGGGTTTTATCTATCCAACTATAGTATTTCTGTGTTGCAGTAATTTCATTCTTTCAAAATGTCTTTATGGTATGTGACAGATTGTGTTTTCCAAAGACGGTCGCAGTGATATATATCTCATGTCTTCTACAACATGACCTTGTCACCTTCTTTCCACCTCATAAAGAACTAGACACTATTACCCTACCCCTGGGAAGGCCCTGCAACCGCTTTGATCAATAGGCTGTGCAAGTTTCTGCTTCCTACCTCTTGAAAACTAGTTACCCTGTAAGAATTATGGCTTTCCTGAGAACCCCACATTGTGAGAAGACCATGGAAGATGGTATGGAGAGAGAGAAAGGGAGAGAGAATGAAAGAGAACAACAGACCAGGAACTCAGGTGCCATATATATGTGTTGGGAAATAACGTTAGTATTTTCACAGTTTGGCTCAGTTAGGGTTTTATGAGTAAAGATTCCCGGGGGTTAGGGTGGGGAGGATAGCAAGCCTAAAGAAAGAGACCTTCAGAGAGATTTAGAGATTTATCTTCCCAAGGTCATTTCTTTACATTGCAAATGGTAATGGACTTAGAGACCTTCTTCTCTCTCCAGAGAGAATTCTCTCTCAGTTTCTATCTCTGTCTCTGCAGAGGGGAGGAGGGGTAGCTGTGCCAGCTGTTTATATAAGCTCCAATAATTCATAATTTCAAGGTTCCTCTACTTTGGTACAATTCCTCTATACACCGATTACATCTAACCCTCACTGCATTACCTGTTGGGGGCGGGATATGGTGAGCTAGTGCTAGGATCATTATGTGAGTAAATAATCAGTCTGTTCTCTGATCTGGAAAACTCATGTTGCCTTAAGAATCAATCAATAAATGGAGATATAAAAACCTCACAGTGTAAAGTGATTTTGTAAGTGGATCCTCCAGCCCCATCTGCCCCAGCTCTACTACCTGGATCAGAGAAAAACTGCCCAGCCAAGTCCTTCCCCAATTTTTGACCTAAAAAATCATGTACAAAATAAAAGACTATACATTTTAAACCACTAAATTTTGGGGGTAGTGTTTACACAGGAATAAATAATTGATAAACAGTGGATGGTTTGTCTAAATGTTATCTTTTTTGTATTGCCTTATTGTCAAAACATTCCTTTTTACCACTTCTTTTAAAATATTCCTTATTTTTGTATACTAATGACCAGGTTTACATATAAGATAAAGTTAGTATTGCAATAAACCGTTCCATTCCACCTCATCTATTTTAAATCAATACCTTTTTGTAAATAAATTTATGTATGTATGTATGCATTTATTTATTTATGGCTGCATTGGGTCTTCGTTGCCGTGCTCGGACTTTCTCTAGTTGCGGCGAGCGGGGGCTACTCTTCATTGTGGTACACGGGCTTCTCGTTGCGGTGGCTTTTCTTGCTGCGGAGCACAGGCTCTAGGCACGTGGACTTCAATAGTTGTGGCACGCAGGCTCAGTAGTTGTGGCTTGAGGGCTCCAGAGCATAGGCTCAGTAGTTGTGGCACACGGGCTTAGTTGTCCCGTGGCATGTGGTATCTTCCTGGATCAGGGCTTGAACCTGTGTCCCCTGCATTGGCAGGCAGATTCTTAACCACTGTGCCATCAGGGAAGTCCCCTCCACTTCATCTATTTTATTTTCTGATTATATTCTAATTTTTCTTCCAACAGATATTTTTTGGATATTTAAGTAAAGTCACCCTTCTCCTTCTCTTTAAATTCCACATCTTTTTATGTATGTATGCATGTGTGAATGTTTATATGTATGAATGTATGAAAGTATTTATTCATTTATTCACATGTTTATTTATGAGTATATTTGTTTATTAATAGAGTAATATCTATATTTTGCCCTTCCCAAGTGAAAGTGATACAACTTGCAAAGAGGTCACATATAGCATTTTGACATATGTTTATGAGTTTAGGATGGAAACAAGGCCATCTTTGAGTAATGGAACTAGATGTATACATATTTACATAAAAATATGACTAGACATATGAATCTACTAATAGAAAGCAGAAAATAATAGGAACAACATAAATGGCAGTGGCTATCCTTTCCACATACGGCACCTATATTTTCCTGGTTACCTGACCAATATTCCATTATTACAGTGCTATCCTACTAGAGAAATCAATTGCCTAAAAATGAAAATGAAAAACTGTACGCCTCATCAGTGAATTTAGCAATGTTGGATCTTGTCTTATTATTATTATTTTTTAGGTGGGGGGGATGGGGGAAGGTGAGATGGGAGGGAAGGAAGCGGGGTGAGGATGAGATAGTCCAGGTTGGGTTTATTAGCCTGCTCTCTAAGGGTAGCTCAAATTTCAAAAGAGGAATAAAGAGGAGGGAGGAATTACTTGAAGGAGTGGAGAGGAAGGCTAGCTTTGTTTAGGGAAAATCCCTCTTTATGGAAACAAGGAACAGATAAAAGGTATTTCCTGTTAATAAGACTAATTCTTCAAAATTCTCCCAAGTACCCTTTAAAGTTCTGTGGCACTGGACACTAGCAAGAGATCAACCGTATCTAGGCATCAGTGAAGGAAGTCCTGTTTCCTTTTTCTGCAAGTTTGTTCATTTTGACCATCTGGGATCACATTCCTTTCTGCCTGAAGCTTTATTGTACCTAACATAGTTGCACAGTTTTCCACTTTCTAGAAGGAGTTGGGGCTTGGAGTGAGCAAGGATTTTGAAGCATGTATAGGGTTTAATTTTTTTTTCTTTCTGATTTACTTGGGTGGGGTTTTGCCCAGTTCACCATCTCAGCTATTGTTTAAACCAAACACATAACTAAGGGCAGTTTATGGATGTTTCTCTTTTCAAAACTTGTGACCCAGGTCCAGGGCTGAAATAATCAATCCTGTTCTAAATTTGGGTTGTACGCCTCTGGAAATATTTTACAATAATTTTTAAACACAAATATCGCTTATCCACCTTGTTATGGAGAACAAATATTACAGATTTTTATCAGTGGGCACTGTTTCTAATTAACTTATCAGCCCCGAATGGATCTTGTCTTGACACTGCTTGTCTTGCCCCAGGGACTTTGAGGATACCACATGAAAGTCATTTCAAAGTTTCTTCACCTAAAAACTAGGAGGTAGGTTGATGCAGGAATACATTTCTATCATTCATGAGATTCCTTCCTGAGAATGGGTTGATAGAAAAACAGAATGAACAAGAGCTGTCAACAGAAGTAGATTCCTGAGGAAGTGATAGAAAAGAAATGAGGAGGGAAGGGTCAGGAAGGTCTGCTATTTCATACCTTCAGATTTCATCTTTCAGCTCAGAGCTGACCTTGAGAAAGATGCATTCTCAAAATAGACAATCCCCTTGACAATCCAACATTTTGCCTTAGTGAGTAAAAACAGTATAAACGTCTGATGATCACCCAGGATTTTGAGGAATAACTTTAAATAAATATATTTTGAATAAGGATGGTAAGAAATTTAAAATGGAAATAGTGTTATAATTTTGGAAAAGCTGCTTTCAAATGTCCTTAACCTGGGATTCATGAACCCATGAGCTTCAGGTCGTCCATTAATCTCCTGAAATTGTGTACGAAATCATGTGATATCTCTTTTTTATTTTGAGCATCTTTCATCAGATTCCCAAATAGCCTAAGTCAGAAGTGAAGACTCTCCACAGATTTCTTTAAAATAATTCAAAGTCAGTAAGCATAAATATGGTAAGCTTTGGGGAAGCTTTATAATGGACCATATCACTTTTACCTCCATTTCCAAGTGCTAAAGATCAGAATCTTTAGATGCAACTCTAAAGCATCGACTTGCTTTAAAGTATTGATTACATAAACAGTTTTTGCACTAAAAGGATGAAATTAGAGTCATCAACCAACTCTAATTGTTGTTATATCACCTTTGCTTCTCCTAGGAAAGTCAAGGCTATTGACGCATTATACACATTGCTGTACCATTTGAAACAGCCATAGGGAAAAGCCCTAATTCAGTGGGAAGGTCTCCCTGATTAAACTGTCAGTTTAATATAGAGAGACATGATCTTAGAGAGTATTTACCTCCTTTCCTTGAGATAGGGATATGGCTATTGAATTTTGTTGGCAAAATCTGCTGTGAGATGAGCGATTGTTAAAATACAAAATGAAAGGGGCTGCTGAAAATTTTTAAAGAAAAAATTAGCTTAAAAATTATTTTCCACAAAGTATGAACACTGAACCCTGATTTCAATGATTGGGTATACAAGTTTAATGTTAGGATGTTTTTTAAAAGGGCAAATTTGTCCAGTAAAAAACAACAAATTATTCCCAGCAAAGGCCAGTAAAGTCCAATTTGAGTTATTGGTCTCTTCACAAAAATAAAAAATTAGTTTTTATATAACTACAAGCATGCTTTTGGCAAGTCATATGGAGGATAACTATATTATGTGCTTATATTAAATAGATACTACATTTTCAGTAAAGACACTGATCTCAGTAACAGCCCAGACAACCAGTATTAAGTATAGAGAATTACTTGTATATTTTAATAAGGCCATGTTGACAGGTTCAATATTTCTTGTCCAGGCTAAACAGTACAAATGTCACCTGGGCACAGAGAATTTTAGATGTTTATCACTTGATTAGAATAAACAGATATTTTGCCTCATCTGTTCTTTTTTATTGTAATCAAAATTTTGCCTGTGGGAACATTTCATTTACCTCATTTTCTTTCATAACTTCAAAACAAAACCAAAGTTGTTTGCATGTAATGTTTTCATGTAAAGTAATATTATTACTCCATCAGCACTCAGTGGGCAAACGTATTTTTCAGCATTCCTCTTTTCATTAACTTGTCTTACAAACAAAGACTACCAGATGAACACAATTTACCCACAGCATGCATTTTCAGCTAGGAGGCAGATAATTATTGCTCACTGCAGAAATAATGTTCTCCTACTTGCTCATGTAAAACAAACTTTAAATGTCGTTTTATAGCGATAAAGATTACATAGCACAGGGCTGTCTTGAGGGAGGACAGTTACCCAGAGGAACTTCTCATTAACCTAAAGGGCAGGGGTGAGAAATGATCACCAGCTCTGGCTAACACAAACTTAAATTGCCCTACTCTACATGTAATGTCCTCATAACCGCAATAAAGACTAAATAGTTATTGTGATACATGTCTATGTGGAATTAGACATTGTGGAAAGCGACTTGGTACCTGAAACCTTGAGCCTTCCATCTGGGGACCAGAGCATAGTGCTGTTACCTGGAATAAAGAGGCTCTGGAAGCAAATTGCTTCCTTTAATCAACTAGTGGCAGTTTGGCAACATTTAAATACATTGTTTCAATTAATCACAGCAATTGCCAAGTGATTCTTAAGCATTAAGAGAAAATTGTGCTTTCAAACAGAGTGCCTCAAGTCTGGCAACTCTGCTCAGCTGTGCTACGCATTTCAGGAAGTCTGCTAGAGCAAGAAGCACTAGAGAAAATCGTGCTCACTCAGTTTTAACCTGGAAATTAATTTCCTAAAATGTGAAGTTCTTAAACCTCTTTTGTGAAGCCAGGTCATTTGTTTTCTTAATCTAATCATCTAGTCTTTCCCTAAAGTACAGAAGTTTACTCTTGTTTTCATGAAGTCCTACTCAGATAAGTTGTGCAAGGAAATATCCTGCTTCTTTAATTTCCATCTACCATAAGTTGTAAGACAGAGAGTAATTTTAATAATAGTTTTTTGGTTTTTTCTGCGGAATCATGAAGCGAGAAAGAAATACAATCAAACTACACATTTGATCCCTGAACAACACCTGTTTTAACTGCACAGGTCCACTCATAGGCAGATGTTTTTCAATAAATACATATATGTACTGTAAACGTATTTGGGCCTTAGGATCTTTTGAATGGCAGTTCACTTATCAGGGTCAGAGTTTTTTCATTCTTCTGCTTGAAATAGTAACTAATAGGAAAAACATTTAAAAATGAGCTTGCAGAGAATATTCATTTGGTTGTATTCATATGGGGAAATGAAAACGGAAATATAGATCGATGGAACAGGATAGAAAGCCCAGAGATAAACCCATGCACCTATGGTCACCTAACCTATGACAAAGGAGGCAAGGATATACAGTGGAGAAAAGACAGCCTCTTCAATAAGTCATGCTGGAAAACTGGACAGCTACATGTAAAAGAATGAAATTAGAACACTCCCTGACACCACACACAAAAATAAACTCAAAATGGATTAAAGACCTAAATGTAAGGCCAGACACTATAAAACTCTTAGAGGAAAACATAGGCAGAACACTCTTTGACATAAATCACAGCACCATCTTTTTTGACCCACCTCCTAGAGTAATGAAAATTAAAACAAAGATAAATGGGACCTAATGAAACTTAAAAACTTTTGCACAGCAAAGGAAACCATAAGCAAGATGAAAAGATAACCCTCAGAATGGGAGAAAATATTTGCAAACGAAGCAGCTGACAAAGGATTAATCTCCAAAATATACAAGCAGCTCACGCAGGTCAATATCAAAAAACAAACAACCCAATCAAAAAATGGGCGGAAGATCTAAGTGGACATTTCTCCAAAGAAGCCAACAAGCACATGAAAAGATGACCAACATCATTACTTATTAGAGAATTGCAAGTCAAAACTACAGTGAGGTATCACCTCATACCGGTTAGAATGGCCACCATCAACAAATCTACAAACAATAAATGCTGGAGAGGGTGTGGAGAAAAGAGAACCCTCATACACTGTTGGTGGGAATGTAAATTGATACAGCCACTATGGAAAACAGTATGGAGGTTCCTTAAAAAACTACAAATAGAACTACCATATGACCCAGCAATCCCACTACTGGGCTTATACTCTGAGAAAGCCATAATTCAAAAAAACACGTGCAACCCAATGTTCATAGCAGCACTATTTACAACAGCCAGGACATGGAAGCAACCTAAATGTCCATCGACAGAGGAATGGATAAAGAAGATGTGGTACATATATACAATGGAATATTACTCAGCCATAAAAAAGGAACAAAATTGGGTCATCTGTAGAGATGTGGATGGACTTGGAGAGTGTCATACAGAGTGAAGTAAGAAAACCAAATATCATATAATAACGCATATATGCGGAATCTAGAAAAATGGTATAGATGACCTTATCTGCAAAGCAGAAATAGAGACACAGACGTAGAGAACAAATGTATGGATACCAAGGAGAAAGGGGTGGAGAGGGAGGAATTGGGAGGCTGGGATTGACACATATACATTGTTGATACTATGTATAAAATAGACAACAGATGGGAACATACTGTATAGCACAGGGAACTCTACCTAATGCACTGTGGTGACCTAAATGGCAGGGAAGTCCAAAAGGGAGAGGATATCTGTATGTGTATGGCTGATTCATTTTGTTGTGCAGTGGAGGCTGATATAACATTGTAAAGCAGCCATACTCCAATAAAAATCAATTAAAAAAAATTTTTAAAAACATAAGGGAAAGGGTTCATTTGAGTAAAGAACACATTGATTATCCATAAAAACATTTTCAAACCATAAATATGTTGATGAACAATAGGACTCTGAGAGTGGTGAGATTTTATCCTAAGGGGTCCTGTGAGCAGAAAGGAATGAGGGCAGAAAGAAGTAAAAAGCTGAAGGGGCAGCTGTAGTTGTTTGCAATTTCATCAATGGTCCCGGTTTCAGAATAGTTTCAAGTATTAAAGACAATAAAAATATACACCCACCCCCAACTTTTTAACAACAGATCATAAATTTTATAAGGTAGTAATTCAGTCTATTTTTTAAGTATAAGAAAGACTTTCTTTTTTTAGACTTAGAAAACTGACTTCTGGAGGGTGAAGTATGAAAGTAAGAAGCATAGTCTTGAAATGAAAGCAGAGGGACTCCTGTACATAATATGATACAGAATTGACCCTGGAGCTACAGGTTGGCTTGAAGTTGAAACGTTATATAATTTGACCAGGTTCTTCCACTGAGACTACATTTGTTGTCCCAGCCTTCCCAGTGTGATGATTAGTTGATTTTTATACTAGTTTGTGCTGGTAAGGGGAAAATAATTGACTAGCAGGAGAATCCATCTAGTTCTATTCACATGTATATGGGTTAACTAAGACTGCCTATCAGTCCTACCCCACATGATGAACCTAGCTCTTGTTCATGAAAACTGGGGGCAATTCAAGTGAGGGAGATGCTGGCAAAGCAGATGATTTCGTGCTTTGCGGTCTGTGGCTGTGTGCGCATGAGCCCGGCCTCATCAATCATCACACGTGCTGCTTCATCCTCACTGTCGGGAGGCCAGGGCTCTCAGAGCACCCTGGTATGCTCTGACCCCTCCCAAGAGGGAGAAGGAGAACTTCACAAAGGCATTCTGGTCCCTTCTAAACATTTTAGTGGTTTCTAAATTCCACCCTAATTTAACTGTTACGGATAAAGAAATAATAATTCCTATTTTCTATAGGGTTATAAAATAAAGGTTTTTTTGGTACAGGACATTTGAAATAAGTCCCCTGAGTTTTTACATAACTTTGAATAACATGTGTAGCTAATTAAATGTTTGGTAAAAAGCTCCAATATGTTACTTTATTTTAATTTCTCATTGACCTGTTTCAGCCACCTTTGGAAATAATTTCCATGCAAGTAATTCAATATGAGGCTAAATTCTGTGGAAACATCTTATTTGAATTTGAAATAAGCAACATAGAACTTGATGGAAAAATAATTATAAAAATATTTCTATCTCTGTCTTCATACATTACACATAAAATATCATTATAGATTAAAAAATAAGGCATATAATTTGATGTGACACTAAAATGTATCCTGGAGTGAAGAAAATTAAATGTAATCCAAGTACATCTTTGAGTCAGTTTTGCTTAAACACATCTGCACATATCTAATGCAAATCTTTACCCCTCATTTTTATTTAAACTTTCCAAGATATGTTTGCATGCTATAAGGTGGGCTGAATATTTTCAATCTTAAAAGTTAAAATACATTGAAATAATTTCTCATTTAAATAAGCTTTTTCTCACACCTAGGGAGGACAAAAAAGAAAATTATTTAAACAGTGGATGACAGATATAAAACATGAAACATGACCAGATAACGCCATCCCATGGTCCTCCCCTGTAGCTCACACTCACGATTGTTTGGAAAATTGTGTGCTTCAGTTGTCTGATGATAAGCTCTGCTGTGTTTCTTCATTTACGGGGAGAAAATGGCTGAAAGCCAGCAAGGAAAGAGAGGCTTGTTTGCTTGCTTGTTTTGCTTTCAGCAGTGCTTTCCCTCCCACCACCACTCCCAACAAAAAAATCTCCTTAGTTAACAGAACAATTTGAAAGAAACTGATACACCAAAAGTAAATTTCATTAATAGTACCTAATTAAGGTATCCCCATTATAAACAATGTTTTAGCTGATTATGCTAAGAATAAAATGTATCATCTTGCTTCTTTACTTTCCTTCTTTTCCTTCCTTTCTTCCTCCATGTCTTTCTTTCCTACTATACCTCTTTCTATCTCAATCTCATCTTTCTTTTGTCTTTGTTTCCTGAAATATTGCCAGCAGTTTTAAGAACAAATCTTAATCTATTGGCATAAAGTTAGCATATTCACAAAGGACAGCAGCACAGTGTAAATTCAGGTTTAAATTAAATAGGAAAGCAGATTAGCTTGCCTATTAAGTAACAGTAGGGGGCAAGAAGATATTTTTTTTCTTTCATGCTCATTTAAAGACAATTTTCAAATTTCGTGAGTATTTGAGATATTTAAGTTCATGGATCTGTCCAGTTCATTATGCTTTTACAGTCACTAGGAATCAATATTTTAAATATATATATATATTGTGATTTAACTTAGTATTTTATTGTTTTTGAAACCTGGACCAATAACATAATAATAATAAAGAAAATATTAAGGAGTCATCAAACATGGTATATTATGAAATTCTATTAATTAAAAGTACATATTACAGCATTAAGGTACCGATTGTCTTAATTCTGGCTACTATCACAAAATTACCACAAACTTGGTGGCTTGAACAACAAACATTTATTTCTCATAGTTCTGGAGGTTGGGAAGTCAAAGATGAGGGTTCCATGGCCTGATTCTGGACGATATTTTTACTGTTTTTTTCACGTGATGGAAAGAGATAGATGTGTCTCATCCTCTTTTTCTAGTCGTAAATCCCACCATGAGGGCCCCACTTTGATGACCTAATATTTGATGACACTAATTACCTCACAAAGACCCCGCTTCCAAATACCATCTCATTGGCAATTAGGGTTTCAGTGCGTGAATTTTAGGGGAATTTTAGGGGAATACAAATATTCAGTCCATACACAAATATTGACTACAGAGTTGTAGTGACTAATTATTGGGGTTTTTTTTTTGTTGTACCCATTTCTCATTCTTCTAGCAACAGTCTCATTTTCTTTTGTGCATTCCTCCTTACCCAATCCAAGGCCATACATTCTAGGTGAGGTTTTCCCAGCAGCTACAGGGGTGGCCATATGATATAGACTCAGATCAGTCAACATGTCCTGTATTCTTGGCCACAGCTCTGGAATCTGTGACGGGCATGTACCTAATGGATGCGCAAGCACATATTCCTACTGGATTAGACCTGAGTAGAGGCAGGAGGCTCCATGTTACCATGATATGATACCTAGGAGTAGAGCCTGTTCAGAGAAAGTGAAAAACAGAGATGGAGAAAGAGCAATGGGGCCTGATGGTCTCACTGAGTCCCTGTCTTCTTGCCCAAAGCCAGCCAATTTATTAGATCATATAGCCACCTTTCCATTAATATTACCTAATTAATTCTCTCTTTTTAAAGCCATTTTGAATTTGATTTCCAGTAATTTGCAAATAACAGAATTCTAATTGGTAAATTTGGTTATTT
This sequence comes from Phocoena phocoena, assembly GCF_963924675.1. Taxonomy (NCBI): domain Eukaryota; kingdom Metazoa; phylum Chordata; class Mammalia; order Artiodactyla; family Phocoenidae; genus Phocoena; species Phocoena phocoena. Next base: position 85,550,010 of record NC_089221.1, on the reverse strand, counting down.
GCACAATCCAGATTATCAGCTTTGAGTTGACTCATTCTGCTTCACACTAGTCAAGGATGGCGAGATATTAAAAATAGCACTTTGGACTTTACAGTGTTCTTTTCTTTGAAACATTGAAAGAAAATTCTTTTGAGAATGGCTCATTGGCAATATTTCAGTACTGTGTTTAGTACTTTGATTTTTAAACTTGTAAGGAGTTCAGGGGGGAAACTGATCTCTAAGTCTTGAAAGAGAAAAATCTTTGAGTTTTTGATACGTTTTTTTGCCTCTCGAAATGTGGTAACTAGCAACTATTGCTGGGCTTTTCCTCCTGTGAACCCTCTATATGAATGGACTTTCAGTGTATATTATGAAATATATAAGCTTTCCATAGGCAGGAATGAATTATACATTGCCCAATATTCTTTTATACAAAGCATTCCCTGGGCCTTTTAAAAATTATCAAAATGTTTTTCTTAGACATTCTTTCTCATCAAGGTCAACACAGGAAATTAAATCGTCAATTATATTTTTATTTATTCAAATATAGTGTCAAAATCAATGGATTTATTTCATTAATTTTACTAATAGTTTTTAAATTAAATTTAACTATATGGCTGATATATTTCACATTATCCAGACAAAGCCATAATTCCATTATTTGATTTTCTTCTTTGATTTTTGAAAATGTCAAAATCAAATCTGTTTGGACTTTCTGTTTTTATCTCTCCTTAAGAAAAAGTGAGCTAGAACTTACAATGAATTACAAATGAAATTCAAATGGAGGAACCTACAAATTATTTTTTTTAAGTCTCTACAACAATATTCTAGTTTAACTGGAATTTCTTTTACTATTTAATTGATAATTATAGAACTGATTATCATGACTTGTAGAAATATATTGCTTTGCCTAGGTGTATTCAGCTGGATAAGAAATTCATCTTTATCAATCCCTCTAAAAAACTTATTATTTAAGAACTTTAGGGACTTTACTGGTGACGCAGTGGGTAAGAATCTGCCTGCCAATGCAGGAGACACGAGTTCAAGCCCTGGTCTGGAAAGATCCCACATGCCGTGGAGCAACTAAGCCCATGCGCCACAACTACTGAAGCCTGCGCGCCTAGAGCCCGTGCTCCGCAGCAAGAGAAGCCACCGCAATGAGAAGCCTGCACACCCCAACGAAGAGTAGCCCCCACTCGCTGCAACTAGAGAAAGCCCATGAGCAGTAATGAAGACCCAACACAGCCAAAAGTAAATTAATTAATTAATTAATTTAAGATTTGATGGAGAAATTAAAACCTTTACAGACAAGCAAAAGCTGAGAGAGTTCAGCACCACCAAACCAGCTTTACAACAAATGCTAAAGGAACTTCTCTAGATAAGAAATGCAAAAGAAGGAAACGACCTACAATAACGAACCCAAAACAATATAGAAAATGGGAATAGGAACATACATATCGATAATTACCTTAAATGTAAATGGACTAAATGCTCCCACCAAAAGACACAGATTGGCTGAATGGATACAAAAACAAGACCCTTATATATGCTGTCTACAAGAGACCCACCTCAGACCTAGAGACACATACAGACTGAAAGTAAGGGGATGGAAAAAGATATTCCATGCAAATGGAAACCAAAAGAAAGGTGGAGTAGCAATTCTCATATCAGACAAAATAGACTTTAAAATAAGGACTATTAAAAGGGATAAAGAAGGACACTACATAATGATCAAGGGATCGATCCAAGAAGAAGATATAACAATTGTAAATATTTATGCACCCAACATAGGAGCACCTCAATACGTAAGGCAAATACTAACAGCCATAAAAGGGGAAATTGACAGTAACACATTCATAGTAGGGGACTTTAACACCCCACTTTCACCCATGGACAGATCATCCAAAATGAAAATAAATAAGGAAACACAAGCTTTAAATGATACATTAAACAAGATGGACTTAATTGATATTTATAGCACACTCCATCCAAAAACAACAGAATACACATTTTTCTCAAGTGCTCATGGAACATTCTCCAGGATAGATCATATCTTGGGTCACAAATCAAGCCTTGGTAAATTTAAGAAAACTGAAATTGTATCAAGTATCTTTTCTGACCACAACGCCATGAGACTAGATATCAATTACAGGAAAAGATCTGTAAAATATACAAACACATGGAGGCTAAACAATACACTACTTAATAATGAAGTGATCACTGAAGAAATCAAAGAGGAAATAAAAAAATACCTAGAAACAAATGACAATGGAGACACAACGACCCAAAACCTATGGGATGCAGCAAAAGCAGTTCTAAGGGGGAAGTTTATAGCAATACAAGCCCACCTTAAGAAGCAGGAAACATCTCGAATAAACAACCTAACCTTGCACCTCAAGCAATTAGAGAAAGAAGAACAAAAAAGCCCCAAAGCTAGCAGAAGGAAAGAAATCATAAAAATCAGATCAGAAATAAATGAAAAAGAAACGAAGGAAACGATAGCAAAGATCAATAAAACTAAAAGCTGGTTCTTTGAGAAGATAAACAAAATAGATAAACCACTAGCCAGACTCATCAAGAAAAAAAGGGAGAAGACTCAAATCAATAGAATTAGAAATGAGAAAGGAGAAATAACAACTGACACTGCAGAAATAAAAAAAATCATGAGAGATTACTACAAGCAACTCTATGCCAATAAAATGGACAATCTGGAAGAAATGGACAAATTCTTAGAAATGCACAACCTGCCAAGACTGAATCAGGAAGAAATAGAAAGTATGAACAGACCAATCACAAGCACTGAAATTGAAACTGTGATTAAAAATCTTCCAACAAACAAAAGCCCAGGACCAGATGGCTTCACAGGTGAATTCTATCAAACGTTTAGAGAAGAGCTAACACCTATCCTTCTCGAACTCTTCCAAAATATAGCAGAGGGAGGAACACTCCCAAATTCCTTCTACGAGGCCACCATCACCTTGATACCAAAACCAGACAAGGATGTCACAAAGAAAGAAAACTACAGGCCAATATCACTGATGAACATAGATGCAAAAATCCTCAACAAAATACTAGCAAACAGAATCCAACAGCACATTAAAAGGATCATACACCATGATCAAGTGGGGTTTATTCCAGGAATGCAAGGATTCTTCAATATATGCAAATCTATCAATGTGATAAACCATATTAACAAATTGAAGGAGAAAAACCATATGATCATTTCAATAGATGCAGAGAAAGCTTTCGACAAAATTCAACACCCATTTATGATAAAAACCCTCCAGAAAGTAGGCATAGAGGGAACTTTCCTCAACATAATAAAGGCCATATATGACAAGCCCACAGCAAACATCATCCTCAATGGTGAAAAACTGAAAGCATTTCCACTAAGATCAGGAACAAGACAAGGTTGCCCACTCTCACCACTCTTATTCAACATAGTTTTGGAAGTTTTAGCCACAGCAATCAGAGAAGAAAAGGAAATATAAGGAATCCAAATCGGAAAAGAAGAAGTAAAGCTGTCACTGTTTGCAGATGACATGATACTATACATAGAGAATCCTAAAGATGCTACCAGAAAACTACTAGAGCTAATCAATGAATTTGGTAAAGTAGCAGGATACAAAATGAATGCACAGAAATCTCTGGCATTCCTATATACTAATGATGAAAAATCTGAAAGTGAAATCAAGAAAACACTCCCATTTACCATTGCAACAAAAAGAATAAAATATCTAGGAATAAACCTACCTAAGGAGACGAAAGACCTGTATGCAGAAAATTATAAGACACTGATGAAAGAAATTAAAGATGATACAAATAGATGGAGAGATATACCATGTCCTTGGATGGGAAGAATCAACATTGTGAAAATGACTCTACTACCCAAAGCAATCTACAGATTCAATGCAATCCCTATCAAACTACCAATGGCATTTTTCACAGAACTAGAACAAAAAATTTCACAATTTGTATGGAAACACAAAAGACCCCGAGTAGCCAAAGCAATCTTGAGAACGAAAAAAGGAGCTGGAGGAATCAGGCTCCCTGACTTCAGACTATACTACAAAGCTACAGTAATCAAGACAGTATGGTACTGGCACAAAAACAGAAAGATAGATCAGTGGAACAGGATAGAAAGCCCAGAGATAAACCCACGCACATATGGACACCTTATCTTTGATAAAGGAGGCAGGAATGTACAGTGGAGAAAGGACAGCCTCTTCAATAAATGGTGCTGGGAAAACTGGACAGGTACATGTAAAAGTATGAGATTAGATCACTCCCTAACACCATACACAAAAATAAGCTCAAAATGGATTAAAGACCTAAATGTAAGGCCAGAAACTATCAAACTCTTAGAGGGAAACATAGGAAGAACACTCTATGACATAAATCACAGCAAGATCCTTTCTGACCCACCTCCTAGAGTAATGGAAATAAAAACAAAAATAAACAAATGGGACCTAATGAAACTTCAAAGCTTTTGCACAGCAAAGGAAACCATAATCAAGACAAAAAGACAACCCTCAGAATGGGAGAAAACATTTGCAAATGAAGCAACTGACAAAGGATTAATCTCCAAAATTTACAAGCAGCTCATGCAGCTCAATAACAAAAAAACAAACAACCCCATCCAAAAATGGGCAGAAGACCTAAACAGACATTTCTCCAAAGAAGATATACAGAATGCCAACAAACACATGAAAGAATGCTCAACATCATTAATCATTAGAGAAATGCAAATCAAAACTACAATGAGATATCATCTCACACCAGTCAGAATGGCCATCATCAAAAAATCTAGAAACAATAAATGCTGGAGAGGGTGTGGAGAAAAGGGGACACTCTTGCACTGCTGGTGGGAATGTGAATTGGTTCAGCCACTATGGAGAACAGTATGGAGGTTCCTTAAAAAACTACAAATAGAATTACCATATGACCCAGCAATCCCACTACTGGGCATATACCCTGAGAAAACCAAAATTCAAAAAGAGTCATGTACCAAAATGTTCATTGCAGCTCTATTTACAATAGCCCGGAGATGGAAAGAACCTAAGCGCCCATCATCGGACGAATGGATAAAGAAGATGTGGCACATATACACAATGGAATATTACTCAGCCTTAAAAAGAAATGAAATTGAGTTATTTGTAATGAGATGGATAGACCTAGAGTCTGTCATACAGAGTGAAGTAAGTCAGAAAGAAAAAGACAAATACCGTATGCTAACACATATATATGGAATTTAAGGGAAAAAAATGTCATGAAGAACCTAGGGATAAGACAGGAATAGAGGCGCAGACCTACTGGAGAACGGACTTGAGGATATGGGGAGGGGGAAGGGTGAGTTTTGACAGGGCGAGAGAGAGTCATGGACATATACACACTAACAAACGTAGTAAGGTAGATAGCTAGGGGGAAGCAGCCGCAAGGCACAGGGATATTAGCTCGGGGCTTTGGGACAGCCTGGAGGGGTGGGATGGGGAGAGTGGGAGGGAGGGAGATGCAAGAGGGAAGACACATGGGAGCATATGTATATGTATAGCTGATTCACTTTGTTATAAAGCAGAAACTAACACACTATTGTAAAGCAATTATACCCCAATAAAGATGTTAAAAAAAAAATTAATTAATTTAGAAGAACTTTATCAACTAATCACTAGCCTTCAGAATCACCTCCTGTTTATACATTTATCAAACTGTAGTTTCAGTAGATTTATTTTCATGGGCTCCTGATGCTTTCTGCTTCTTTTGTAAAGTCTGAAATAACTATTTGTCTTCCCCTGGAATTATTCTGCTTACCTCAAGCAGATTAAATTTAAATATTTTAAAATTTGTTTTCCACGTGGAGACATCTAAAATCGGCAAAAGGCATTCCTTTAATTGCACAATTAAAATACCAATTAATATAAGGTGGGTATTAAAAGATAAATGTGAAGATAGCTAGGACATAGTTTCTTATATTCCCTAAATCATCATTACTAAAGGACAGGTTTCACATCTGGTTTCTCATAGAGTGAGGGTGGGGTTTATAACTAGGTTGTCAGCTTCCTGACTCTGATATTTCAGTCAGAGTTAGTTATTGGCCATTCTCTACTGGGCTTCTGCCTGAGATTTCGACTAAAGGGCTCTGTGGAAAAGTAAATAAATAGAGAGATAAAATAAAAGTTCTTAACTTATTCTGTTAGACAACTAAGGCCAGTGTTCCTAATTCAAAAATAATGGATTCTAAGCCTTCCTGGTTTCTCCTCAGCTTGCAACACAAAGCTCCACATATTATAGGTGTTTAATAAAGACTGATAAATCCTAAAGAAGATAACAAGACATAAAAACAGGATGTTTAACAGAAAAATCATGACCCCACAGCTCGAGTCAGCTCTTCTATCAAGCGTCTTCCTTCCCACCTCTATGAGAATTAGACAATGATTCTTTCTTTCTGCCCATCTTAACTTTGAAATACTTTTAGTAGATGTGTATGCTGCTATATTGCACACATTTATGAGCTCTTTCTTCCCCCTCGACTGTAAACATCCGCAGGGCAGCAACTATCAGTATCTTACTGTCTTGCTATGCCATGTACCTAGAGCAGGTGCTTTATAAATGTCAATGGAATAAATGGGCACATGTTACTACTCCATGTCCATTACATGGATGCATTTGTATACTCATGTCCCCTTGCCTGGAATACTCACTCCCCTTTTATAATATTTCTCAGCCAGATAACCTTTCCTGTCCATCCTCCAGACCACAGCTCCAATGAGAGACTGTTTCCGAAACCCTAGATCTCCCACACATTGTTCTCTTTCATGGTACTATCACGATTTGTAAAAATGTCTGTAAGTGGATTTACTTATTTTATGTCTTCTCTCCCATTTATAATGCAAACTCTGTACAGAGCTGGAATACAGGGAGTGTGTGTGTGTGTGTGTGTGTGTGTGTGTGTGTGTGTGTACATTTCCAGGACTTAGCCTAGCATAGAACCCACAGTTGCTCTTAATATATATTTCATATAGGAATAAAATTAATAAAACAAGTGATTGAGAAAGGTAAATGAGGAACTTTTTGATATAAGACATTGTGCTTTAATAGCAGCCCCTTCAGTACTCTTCATGAGGGAAAACCATTAAGCACCATTAAACTTATACTTTCCAATCCTGTGGACATTTCCTTAAAAGAGGGAAAGAAAAACCTTTGTGCACATAACTAATGCATCCTTTAGACCTTCTTAGAAATGAAAAATCAAGGTCAAAACCAGATGAGAATGTCTGCATGTATTATTAAAGACGGTGTTGAAGGCCTTTCATAACCTTTCTTTACAAGGAACCACCTGCTTTACTCAAGAATGACAATACGATTTAAATAATAAAAATGATGCCTATTCAGTTTACCTTTAGTTACTATGGAGCACTGTGGCTCAAAATCAATGATTTTTATTAAATTCTTCTGTGTTTCATCTAAGACTGGGTTTGCAACAAAACCTAACATGTTGTAATCCAATTTGCCTCATTCGTGTTTTACAGCTGTGGAAGGGTACGTCCATGTGGAGCAAACAGGCAAGGGAGGAAGTGTGTCCTGAGGGAGGGACACAAGAGCAAAGATCCAAAGGGTCAAAGAACTTTGGGAAAACAGGTAAAATGAAAATGCTAGGCACTTTAGAGATGGCAATTTTAGCAAAGACTAAAGACTATTTTTGTTTGTTTCTTTTCCTTTTTCCCTTTAGTAATAGAATTTTCTTCTTTTTTTTTGCTGGGCTCACTAGAGCCTGGAAGCAAAGATTACATTTTCTAGCCTTCCTTGCAACTAGATATGTAGTCATGTCTATAAATTCTGGCCATGAATATCTAAGTGGGAAGGTGTGGGATTTCCTCTAGGAAGAAGGTGTAAAGGTTTCAGGTAGCAAGAGGCCTCTTTTGCCCAGTGTGTTTCATGCTTCTTCATGCCTGCAGACCAGCCCTGGACTGACTGCTTAACTTCTAGACCTCTAAACTTCTTTTACGGGAGAAATAAACTTCTATCTTATTTATGGAGCTAATCCTAAGACTAACCAATACAATGATGAGGAAAAAAAAAAGGCGGGTCCCGAATGTAAACTTCCTAAGGTTAAGCAAAAATTGGACCCAGTAATTAGATAGAGTTAAAATTGAGTAAAACTGGACATAAATACTCCACTAAGCATTCTTAAGAAATAAATCAGTCACTTGATCTTTTCCTCTATGAACTCAAAGTCTAATGCTCTGAGGAAAATATTTGATATTGATTTACTCTTTCATTCTCTGAAGGCACAGATATCTTTCCTTATTCCCACCACCACTCAGATGCTCAGTTTAAACCACACTTCATGTCAGTGTTCGAGGAGTTATGACTGGATAAAGTTGATGTGAACTAAATCATTCTATCACATTATATTTTTCCCTCAAAATTCCTAACACATTTAACTATATTAATTGGCTCAAGTCATAATATATAATCTATTTTATATTACTTTTATGAAGTGTCTTCCGAATTACAAACTACTTACAGAAAAGAACTGTATATCATTTGCTTTGAGGTTATCACATAATTGATTGTTTTTAGGTGTTTTAAATATTTTAAAAATGAATTATCAATAATAAAGGTTGTGTGATGCAGAAGAAATGATTATTTTTTACTAATCGGAATAGGTACAGATAGGTCTCAACAATGTCTCTTATTTTGTTGTTTTTTTCATTATTTTGTACATATACCTTAACTTTGCGCTATGCATTTTCTCATTTCTAGATGGGTTATAACATCCCCTGTAAACCCCAAGAGTTTCTTAGTAAAACAAATGAGAGAACATGTATAAAGTTCAGACTAGAGATCTAGAATCACATAGTCCTAAGTTTGTACCCTGACTCAGTCACTTACTGCTACTGGTTGAATGATTTGGGAAATTAAGTATCTGATCTTCAATTTCTTCTTCTATAAAATGGCAACAATAGCACATGGCTAATAGAGTTGTTGTGATGTCTCTTCCATCTCTTAGCTTAGCTTTCTTACCTCTCTGTGGACTCCATTTTCAACGGTCTTCTGCAATATAGCAGCAATGTCAAGCAAACGTGATAACAACTACACTACAGAAACTGTAATGATGACTACTACCACTCCAGACTGTCAGCTAACGTTTTTAGGAAAAAGATAATTGCACTTTTCTGACTGTTTGAAGAAGATTCGATAGCACAGATGTCATCAGGCTGGTTTAATTATTCATCTATCCCAGATCCCATCACTCTTTTTAGGGGAGAGAGTGTTATGATTTGCTATGCAAGGTATAGAAATTGAGATATGATTGGCATCAACCCCAATCAAACAATGGGAACTAATATTGGGGCAAACTCAGTTTTCCAAAGGTATGTCAAGTTCTGACAGGCTGCAGGGTAGAAAGTCTACTACAGTATTTACTATGAGTACTTCAAACAATTCATCATTTATTTTCAAAGTTATAGTTGCCAAAGTGAACTTATGTCCTTTATTGCCTTGTTTTAGCCTTTAACGTCTTTGAAATTTCTTTCCTGACAGATGTGAAGCAACTTTCTTCTTGACTGATTTTCTACATGCTTTCTCTCTCATCTATCTAGTCCCCATTTTCTCCTTTCACTATAAGTCCAAAATGTCAAACATGTATTTAAACATATATATGAAAACATTTAAGTGCTTAATAATATGACCAGGATTCTGATTGTACTGTACCAGAAAATTCAGTCTAATATTAAGAGTTAATTTATCACATTGTTTAACAGCTAAATGCATATTTAATTTATGCTGGTTTGGCTACATTAATATCATTACTGTAACTTTAGCTTTTTTAACAGTAGCTACTCATGAAAACGAAGACTACTAGATAATGCCTTCAAACCCTCTCTTTCATCTACTCTTCATTTTTCTAAGAACTACAACTCTTATCTCTTTCTCATTACTCAATTATAAGAATAACAAACTGTGTGATATGAAGGTGATTCAATGGCTATGAAAAAACACCTGCATTTTTTGAAAGCATTTCAAGCTTACTTCACTAAATGTGGTGTTTACATATCATCCCATTAAATGTTTAGATAATGGGCCCCTTTCTTTGTATTTTCAATTTCTAATTCCCTGGCCAAATAGATGCTTTATTGGCTTCTCCCTACTTTATTTATGAAGTATTTAACTCTGATAACCATCATTTTACTTCTTCCAGTGGTTTGTATAACATTAATTTCCTCAGTGCTTTTCTTACCTTTTCTTCTATGATATGCAAATGATACCCTTTCACAAAAAAAGGATAGAAGTACTTCAATTCACATAATACATATTGTTTTATTAATACATATGTCTAACTAGAGGTCAATATCCCTTTCCTTAATCCCAAGATTATCTATTAACACATTCAGTAAACATTTGAGAGGAGCAGGGGGCTGATACGAATTTCCGTATACACCAAGCACATGCTGGGAGAAGTGATTCCTAAATCAAGTCATACCCATTTTTACAGATAAGAGGTTTGTTCACATTCTATCCTGAACAGAAAAGGCCTTTGGGGAACCTAGCTGTACTGGCAGCATTGGGCACTGCAACCTGAAAAATCAGAGTTTCTCCTACGCAGTGAGGAAGAAGATATCAAGGCTCCAATCTTGTCAAGTACATCATCATATGTTTGACTTGGAAGAGAATAAGTGAACACATATTTACAAAACTACTGTGAAGAGCTGAATAAAGTTAGTGCCAAAAAGTCAATATACATTAGGTCAAATAAGAAATAGGTCAAATATAAGTTGAATATACCAAGGAAGCCTCCGAGAATATATGAGATTGTGATTGAAATGTTGTGAAATGGGTAGAATTTTGAAAAATGGAACTGGGAGGGGGACGTAAAGAATGGAAGTGAATGGAATGAAAAAAAGATTTACATAATTCTAGAAAAAAATAACAGATTTGATAAGAACACAGAAGGAGAATTCAAAAACTTAGAATTGTTTTCATCTCTTTACCTCCATTACAACGATCAATGCTATATATTGTATTATTGTTCAAAATATTTTCTGTCCCTACCTGGGTGTGACTTATACTTTCCAATCCTGTGGACATCATGCTTGACCATGTGACTAATGGTACAACTCCATCTTGTTGGCTTCAGAGTGGGTCATATGAATTCCTTTGGTCAATGACTTGGTAACATAAGTGAATTAATAATTTCCAAGTTAAAGCTTAAGAGCTAGTTTGTGTTTGCCATGTTTCTCTTACAACTCTTCTAAAAGACCAGCAGGATCTCAGATATAGGCTGCTTTGTCATCCAGCTGACACAGAGCAGAGCTGTAGCTGGCCAACAGTGGACATAAAATACGAAAATTAAGCTTTTGTGGTTGTAAGCTACAGATTTTGGGGAGTTGTATGCTAGCCTAAGCTGACTGTTAGAAATTTATCAAGGGATTCTTCAAGAAAGAAGTGGTTTGTGAGTGAGGTCTTAAGTCATAGATAAGTTTCTACAAAAATAAATTGTTAGATAATGTCAATAACATGAGAAAACAGAAATAACAAAAGCATGCATTAATTTTTACAGTGTAAAAAGTAACAGAGTTTCATAAAAAAACATAGTTTTGTCTCAAAATTCTTAAATTATTTTCATCTATTTATGAATAATTTTTGAGCAAAAAAGTCCTATTTAAAAAACAGTGATAAATACTAATAATATTCCTCCTATCCAAACTTTTGATAACCTTTCTTTTCTAAAAAAGTAAAGAAACCATTCATTATCAATAATTATTCAGAAGTTAATTGGTATAAAATTTGAGGTATATTATTCAAAAGAGTTTTCAAGTGGCTTAGCCAAAGATCAGCCATACACTAGAGAGCAGCCAAGTTTTTAACCAGATGAATAGAACAGAAGATAATTATTTCAGAATGGTTGAGAAGGAAATTAGTCATGGTGTGAATCAGTAAAAAGGATTACTCCAAGTGTTAAAAGAAAATATTATCATGATCTCAGTCCTGTGAAGCTTGTGGGTATTTCCAAAATGTGTTTTATTTTCTTTTAATTATAAAAATAATACATTTCATGGTAAAAATTTAAAGAGGATAATAAGGTGTAGAGTAAAAAGCAAAAATTTCCCCCAATGCACCATCCCTCTACCACTACACACACAAGCCTTTCACTGCCCACTGCCCACTCCCCAGTGTAAACACTGTTGTGCTCTGGTCTGGTCCTGAGTCAGGATGAGGCAGCCATAGGGAGAAATTAGCTTTGGAGGCAAAGCTGGCCTTCAGCCTTGAATAGGGTAGTGTGACTGAGAGGAGCCCCAGAAATCATGGTTATCTGGGATTGAGACCATTTTCCACATAAGTTCCTTTAAGAACTCAAGTGATCAAGCAGAGAGTAATTTCTGAGTGGCTGTCAACATACATCTTTTGATACAGGATTTAAGATAGAATATATCATGTGGATCCTTATATGAGATCATTAGGTAACAAAACTGAAAATGTTTTCAATTATAGTTTCACTAAACATTCATTAAAAGTAGTATACACATTATAAGGCTTCCCTGGTGACGCAGTGGTTGAGAGTCCGCCTGCTGATGCAGGGGACACGGGTTCGTGCCCCTGTCCGGGAAGATCCCACATACCGTGGAGCAGCTGGGCCTGTGAGCCATGGCTGCTGAGCCTGCGCGTCCGGAGCCTGTGCTCCGCAACGGGAGAGGCCACAACAGTGAGAGTCCCGTGTACCACACACACACAAAAAGAGTAGTATACACATTACCCAGAAAAATTCCATTTTCAAAAATAGAATTATCTAAGATTAAAGTCAGGATGGACAATAAACCAAAAGTATCGGAAAGTAATTGAAGGGTTAAATTTAAAACGTCTATGAAACCTTTCCTTCTGGAACTCCCCAACCAAAGGCAGCCTCTCTGTCTTGAATTTTGTGAGTGTTCTCCCTACAGTTTTAATGATATTCATGATGTCTATACAAGATTCTGTATTCTCTAATAAAGTGTTAGCATTTGGATTTCAGATACCATGCCTCATTTGTCTTCTTCAGTATAATTAGCACTGAGTTTTACCCATAGAAAATGTTCAATTAATGTTTTTATTAATAAACATAGGGGCTACAACTAGAGAGATACATTTGATTCAAATTGAAAAAGCAATGAAAAGACCAGAAATATAAATGGGGTCAGGGCAGGATTTGAATGTATGAAGGATCAATGAAGACTCTGAATAGGAAAGTAATATTATTGACATTATTACAGGAGTATTTAAGAAAAGAGAAATACTGGAGAGAGAAACCATACGGCAGCTAGTACAATAATCTAGACTGGTGGCAGTGATGATGGAAAGGAAGAAAATGATATAGAAATTGAGTGAAAAGGCATATAGGACTATTGAGCCTATAAATACCAGAGATTGTTTTCTTCATACCAAGTGCTTAATACAGTTCTGGGACATAACAGTTTATGAATAAACATTTGCTAACTTAATGTACAGATGATGTAGCTGATGGAAAGGGTAGATAGGAAAAAACAGAAGTGTTATCAGGCTTCCTACCTGGTTACTTAGGAAATAACCCTCCATTAATAAAAATAAAGAAGTGAGAAAAATCAGTCTTAAAATAAGGGGTTTGGGGCTCCCCTGGTGGCGCAGTGGTTGAGAGTCCGCCTGCCAATGCAGGGGACACGGGTTCGTGCCCCAGTCCGGGAAGATCCCACATGCCGTGGAGTGGCTGGGCCCGTGAGCCATGGCCGCTGAGCCTGTGCGTCTGGAGCCTGTGCTCCGCAACGGGAGAAGCCACATCAGTGAGAGGCCCGCGTACCGCAAAAAAAAATAAAAATAAAAAATAAGGGGTTAAAGAATCACAAGATTACCTGTGAGGTACCCTTGAAACAATCCATTGGCAATGGTTAACCTCAGGTGAAATGTGGGACCAGAGTTAAAGATAAAGCACATATAGGATGTATAGGTCTGGGACCTTACTCTCAAACCACGATTCACAAACTACTTGTGTGATCAGGAGAAAGTCATTCAAATTCTCTGGACCTTACTTTCTTCTCCCATAAGGTGAAAACTTTCTTCTCCCATAAGGTGAAAGCATTGTATTTAGAGAATTTATAAAAGTTCAACCCTACGAAGATAGTAACGAGAAGTGAGGCTTGGTAATTTTTAGGGGTTAGTGGAAGGGCATAAACATTTCACTTGGATTATGGGTTTTAGGTCATTATCACCTATTACCTTTGAAATACTGAGTGACTAACCCACAGAGAACCATTTTTCAATGGATTTAATCTTTAGACCTTTAGAAGATTTAACAGAATAAGAGTAACCAGGGCTCTATACTAAGAGAGAAATCATTCTTTGAAGTGGCCCCAATGTTCCAGTATTTCAGGATTTGGTGGAAAGTCTACCAATTTAGAATTAATCATTGTAGGTTGAAAAGTTGTAATAATTCTATTCTACTGTAAGATAAAATCCTCGACTAACAATTTTTGATCGTCTTCTCTAAACTTTACTTCATTTTCCAGGATGCCTTTTCTTAGCTGTGCAAATCTGGAATGAACCTGAATGCAAAATACACATTCTTTTAGGAGAAGCCTGTATTGTCTAAATTTTCTCTAATACCTATCTGATGAGGCCAGTGTTCACTGGACGTTATCAACCATGTGGCCTGATTCTTTCCTGGCTTGTAACTGTTACCTCTCATGGCATCGTCAGAAGAACAGTGTAGATTTTTGCTTGGCACTTTCTTTTTGCATACATTAAATTTTATTTGCTATTTTCCTACTACTCAGTAATGTAAAAACTAAAGATCTGTAATTTCTTATACCAGTTTCCCCGCTCCCCCGGGTGCTTTACTTTTTGTTTTTTACTATCTATAAAATATTACTGGCAGCTACAAACAATATCTCATCATCTACCATCAGATTAGCAATCAGAGGACCATGGTGTTTATTTTTAAAAGGTTTTTTTCAAAACACTTATTATATACTATGTCATTAAACCATATAGTTGCATTCTATACATACAGGGATGTATTAACTCCAGGGGGGAAAAATACTTCCACTAAACCAGAGAACACAAGTTCATTATACCCAATAACAAGGCATAAATGAAAAGCAAAAATGGAACAAGCCATTTTCAGAATAGCTTGGCTTCCTCTACATCCTCTCAGTACCATTTCCTGAATACCTCTAATCCCATAAATATTCCAAATAAAATAAAAGGATAAAATGTCTTCAAGACAAATGAAAGATATTAGACTCTAAGCCAAACTATTTTTTCAAGAAAACCTCTGGCAGCAGTTTTGAGTCAATTTGGTGACTTTCCAAGCATGAAAAAATATGAAGGAGAGAACCACATATTATGATGGCAGAAATACCACAATCATCTACACCAGCTTGTATGTGCCCTTTTTGCAATGTAACTTTGCAGCTCCTCTAATCAAGAGGTAGAGTCCACTTCTTTACTCCTAGAATCCAGACTGGCTTGTGGAATGTTTTGACCAACAAGAATGAAGCAGAAGTGATACTGATCTAGCTCTGAGCCAAGATTTCATCATGTTCTTTCTCTTGAAATCTAGATGAACTATCCTGTGAACAAGCCTGGGCTTCCCTGTTGGATCAGGTACAAGCCATCCCAGCTGAGAACAACTTGAACAGCCATCCCTCACCTGATCTGGCAGATACCTGCAGACACCTAGGGAAGCCCCATCACAGCTATAAAAATTGTTAAGCTGACCCTAGAGCAAACTGTCAACTTGCAGTATCACGAGCTAAATATATGGTTATTGCTTTAGGCCATCAAAATTTGGGGTGGTTGTCACACAGTAGAAGTTAACTGATAGAGTCATAATGGGACCATCTGGAGTTGCATTATAACCCATTTCAACTTTCATAGAATCTGTCTAAACATGGGTAAAACCATTGTCCTTGAATAACAGCTATGTCGATAAATCCTAATTTTTAAAAGGTATAACAGAATTCAGAGCTTTCAATAATTTCTGAATTATTGAACTTGGATATTTTCTTAGGTAAAGTAATAAAAAAACTCGTTAAAAGACCCCTATAATTGTCAGTTGTATAAACATTGTCTCTGCAGTAAAGTATTACATTCTCTTTTTCTTCTGGCTGTGGAGATAGTCACTGTTTGAAACCATGTCAGTCAGGAGATTTCTTACCTTTCCCCTTTTACTTCTTTTCTCTGTTCAGTATATTTTGGAGAATTCATGAGTTGTTACATTGTTTCCCTAGTGTTTTAGTTTATAATCTTGATTTACATGAATCAGTTCCTAAGCAGATCAAAATCTTTTGCTGGAACACAGTTATTTCTGGAAAGATCATTACATTCAATTACTCTGCATTTATATATGACATTTGAAAGATCTGAGGATGACTTTCCAATAGACTTCCATGCAGCAGTTAAACACCATAATGCAGTAAATAACATGGAATATTCCAGGGGACAGAAAATAAGTCAAAATGTTTAAGTATCCCACATACTTCTCAGATCCTTACCCAGTTGGTCTGACTGGTCATTATCCGTTTGGTAAAACTTCCCAAACAACTCATTAAAATTTTAAAAGCTATCCAAATTATAAACTTCAAACAGCAGAATCCAAATGTCATTTATGCATAATTCAAAAGAACTTTGCGGAAAACAATCTTTGGATCTCAATTGCTCTCTAATCCACCTCTTGAATTTCGACATAAGAATGCAATGCCAATACAATTCAAACCAATTCACTCATGGTTGATGTCAAAATTTCCTACAAAAGGATAGTATGGCAGAAACAAAACTCTGTGAATTTAACCAAGGGGGAAATTGTAAAATGTGAGAATTATTTTCGGTAAGCAATGTGCACAATTTTTACATTATCTGGTGGTTGCTGACATTATAGGTATAATCAAATTGTTACTAAACTTAAGAATTGTCTTAACTGGTTTAAAATAAATTATCTGTTCAAAACTGATGATGTTCACTATTAAAATCTAGTATGATTTTTAAATTATAATTGACTTCTAAGATTAGTAAAAGTTTTGAGCTGTCACTGACCCCAAAATAACTGGAAAAAGAAAACCATCTTAGGTCAGCATTAATCTCTCTCTACTTCTCTCATTGATATATTGAGCATTAGTTGCTATACAAGTTCAAGCAATGTTGGTCACAGGATTGAGATGAATACTTTATTCATCTGTAGCCAATGTATAGTCACATAATAAACTTAACATAGGAATAAAATATATCCTTGTGATATCATCAAAATGACTTTTTGCTTGGCAAAACAGAGTTACCATTAAGACAGATTATGAATATAAACAAGGTGTAGTTGAATTTTTTGGAATTATGGACTATATTCCACATGAATCCAAAATGGATTCGTTATGATTAATGTTACCTCAACGAATACAAAATGAATGATTACTCTCCATTTATTTTAAAGTATTACCTTCAGTATATAATTCACTTGAGTTACTTTCAATTCACAGCAATGTGAAGAGCTTAGTTTAAACTGACAAAGGACAGGAAATTCAGAGTCAAAGCTGCAAGTATTTTGGAGTGTTGGTCTCATAGCACATATGGTAAAAACTATCTGTAGTATGAATTCACATATGGTAGGTCTTTGAATGGGTTTCATTTCCCTGAGGAAAGGAAGGTTTCCTGTGAGATAAAAGGAAGAAGCTCCTATATTATACTTATTTGAAAAATGGTTATGTGTGAAATTTAAATGCATAATGTGTACCATATACTTCTAAAGATTCTTGTTAACCAATGGCATGCAAGCATGAACAGAAGTTAACAATATTTTATAACCTCAGCTGTCAGTTCACCAAAATGTGCTGTAAAAAGCAGAAGAGTATGGATGACTCAGCATAGTCTGTCACCACCACCTGAAAAACAACCAGGACTCATAGAGAAAAGCAAGTACGTGTTATTTAATTTTCATTATTTCAGTGGACTTGGGATATTTTCTAGCCTACAAATTTATTGGGGGATACAAGCTTGTGAAGTTTTGAGGAAGACTCAAAAATACTGTTACAGTTTAGATATTTAATTATTTTAAAATATATATAATATTTTAAATATATAATATCAAATGTTATGCATTACTTTCAGTATTTTCAGTTATTTTAATATTTATTATTTTGATTTTACATATGAAACTTTTGGAAAAATGTGTAAAGTTATAAAATATGGGCTTAGCATAATGTAATATATACACAAAATATTTTAGAAGAAAGATATTATGTTACTGGATAATAAACATAGTAATTGGTAAAAGACCATTATGCAATCAGAACAATATTTATATCTGTCAAAAACATTACTAGAGTCTGAGGAAATCTAGTTTAAATACCAATAAAGAAGTGAACCACAGATCAAAATATACAAATGTCAGGGAGTTAGTATAATTTTCCATGATACATCACAATCATACAATTAAATGGGAAAAAAACTGACTTTTGAAATAAGAAACATCAATTTATTAACTATGCATAATGTGTATCTAGCTCTGTAAATTAGCATAAGCTTAAAGACTTACCGGGGAAAAAAATGGACTAGGTCTAAAAGGAATTGAGCTCTAGGCAATTAAAAATGTTATTGACAATAAAACACAAAGTTCAGAACATGGGTAATTAATTTAAAGTTATTAGTGATATTTCTAATTAGATACAACAAAATATTTTTCAAAGGTTATATATAAATTAAAAGACCAGTAAAATGTTGATGAACTTTATATTCTATTTTCAGGTTCAACCAAATTAGATAATAACAGAGAATTGGCAGTCTCTAAGTAACTACAGACTGTAGTTTGTGGTCACAAATATATTGTGAGAGTCTGAGAATGAATAAACTACTGTCAGTAAAATTAATTTGATGGCAAAATGAAATTCTCAGATAACACCTAATGAATCATTAAATCCTACATCTGAAAAGATCTTAGCTATAGTCTCAGCCCAATTTTTTCAATATGTAGATGCAAAGAGTGTGGCCTGGAGAAGCTGAGAAACATACTCAAAGCCATAAACTAGTATGTGGCAGAGCTGGATCCAGAGCTATTTTCCGCTGTACCAAGAGTCATTTTCTATTAAACTTTACCATTATGTTACTTCAGTTTTCCCAATCACATGAATGGTGGGTAAATTAATCCCTTATATCATTCATTCAACAAACATTTACTGCCCAGTATATTCCAGACACTGTGAAAGGTATAAGATAGAATGATGAGCAAAACAAATACAGCAACTGCCCATGTGCACCTGCATTTTAATGAATGTTACTTCATCTTAATGCCCAGATTAGCTTATACTAGTCTGAAAGAAAAGAAATAGCCCAGAGATGGAAAGAACCTAAGCGCCTATCATCGGACGAATGGATAAAGAAGATGTGGCACATATACACAATGGAATATTACTCAGCCTTAATAAGAAATGAAATTGAGTTATTTGTAATGAGATGGATAGACCTAGAGTTTGTCATACAGAGTGAAGTAAGTCAGAAAGAAAAAGACAAATACCGTATGCTAACACATATATATGGAATTTAAGGAAAAAAAATGTCATGAAGAACCTAGGGGTAAGACAGGAATAAAGACGCAGACCTACTGGAGAACGGACTTGAGGATATGGGGAGGGGGAAGGGTGAGTTTTGACAGGGCGAGAGAGAGTCATGGACATATACACACTAACAAACGTAGTAAGGTAGATAGCTGGGGGGAAGCAGCCACAAGGCACAGGGATATTAGCTCGGGGCTTTGGGACAGCCTGGAGGGGTGGGATGGGGAGAGTGGGAGGGAGGGAGACGCAAGAGGGAAGACATATGGGAACATATGTATATGTATAGCTGATTCACTTTGTTATAAAGCAGAAACTAACACACCATTGTAAAGCAATTATACCCCAATAAAGATGGTTAAAAAAAAAAAAAAAGAAAAGAAAGAAAATAGATAAAGAAGAATTGAAATACAAATAGGCTACCACATTACTCTAGGAATATGGGTGAGAGTAACGATGTGTGCATGTGTCTGTGTGACTGTGAGCCTGTGTGTGTAAAGAGAAGGATACGTCAACACTACTGGAAGTTACCTGGTTCTTCTAGAAGGTAATGTATTGTGTATGATCACTAAAACAAGGGCTCTTTGGCAGAGGTATATTCAGCTTAGGTTGGGTGCCAATCCTGGCTGTGTCATTGCCCAGTTCTGTCAAAAATAGCATTCCTTGCTCTTAGGAAAAAAACCTAAGCAAGATTTTAGTTTTCCCTTCAGAATCAACAAGTCCCCCAGTGCTATCCATACAATGGACTACCTGACAAAATTCCCCTTTTTTCTCATTTCCAACAAAACAAAACCAAAACAAAAAATAACCTCACTTTTTCAACAGAAAATACTAAAACAAAGGCTTCAGAAATCCATTAGAATAGAATATTTGCTTTAAAATGATTTTTGTAAAAATTTAGGTTATTTGGTATAATTTCTGATACTGTTTCTTGCTATTTATTTTGATGAAATAAAACAAATGCTCGCTCTCCACTTGAGTTGGTATATATATTTCTGCAGAAAATATTTGTTATATTTTCCTTTGTACTAACTATGACCCACTACAATTATCTTTAGACCAAAAGGGAGTAAATTTGAGTTTTAATCCACTTTCTTGCGGCCAGAATAGTAACGTGTATCACCTTACAGGTAACTATAACTTCTTCCTTTCAGAATCAGTATTCCTTGCTATAGCCAAATTTGTTAGGAGATTGTTATCAATGGTTATAATGACCAAAATTAACTGACCAACTTTCCTGTGACAGGTTCACTTGGAAAGGGTAAGTGTTGAAAACTGAAAATAATTTGACCCAAACAAAATATTTTGTATGTGATTAATGAAAATCAGCCTCATACAGTCATTACACAATATAGTTATCACACAAGTCAAGAAATTATATCATATTTACACTTTGTAAAAAAGTGAAAGAAAACATCCTTACTAGTTTACATTTTTACATTGCTTCTCATGCTGGAGACATTTATTTGCATGTGCTATCACGAAATGGCATAAATCCACTCAGTGCATTTACTTGACTGATTGCACATCACACATTGAAATAAACATGTAGGACATGATCTCAGATTCAGATAAACACATTGCATTTATTTAGTGTCTTCACATTCATACTGGGTTGAACATTCAAATGTATTTAAATCAGTCTCAGAAGTGACTCACTGATGCATTGTTAAAAGGTGAACATGATGTTTGCTAATACTTGTCTGTTAGTCCTGCAACCTGCAAATTTACCCAAGGCTGTTATAAACGGAAAGGACCAAATCAACATTAGAAGTATGTTTGGGAAGAACGTGCCCTAAGACATCTCAGTGGGACTATGTTTGAAATATGGTGTACTGCGGAGCAACAGATCAGTTATTTCCAAAGAACCTAAAATCAATTTTTCAAAAAACAATCCCTCAGAGGATGCAAACTAAGTATTATAAATGCACATACTTCTTGTAAATGCACATACTTCCTCAAGACATACCTAACAAGCTTAGGTAACAGTATATTGATGCTCTCGCCGACCTCACTTAACTCACAAGGCTCCTGACTAAATGAACACCTCCCACAGCAACTCCCACACACAAAAAGAGTATGAATGAGTGAGCCACAAAATAAAACAACTAAAAGAAAAAGTGTCATGACAGGTTTGATCTGTTACCTTAGCTTTTAATATCTTTGGAAATTTTCAAACAGGTTTCAATAACCAGAGATCAATCATTATGACAGATATTGAGTTGCATATAGATTTTGGATAATAAAAAATTTTACTTGGTATCCTAATATATTGAGGATATATATATATATATATATATATACACATACACACACACATACATACACACATATATACACACACATACATATATATATATATGCTACATACTCTTATTCTAAATAATTTCTATTAAAATGCAATAATCAGGATTAAATTCTACTTTCTATGTAGATTTTTTCTTGACTCTAATTAATGTGGTTTAGATGCATGGTAATTTTGTAACGACTGTCCCATTGAAGGGTATGGCCAAATGGGTCGCTAAATATCATAGCTTCCAGTGGGGAATGCTCTGGCTTCTTAGAAGATGGTATCAAACCATAATGCGACAAATGCAATTCTCACAACCTCTCTTCTTACTCCTCAGGGAAAGATAAAATTTTACCTTTAGGTTCTACAGATGTCAAGCATCAGCATTTATCCACTTGAAGGATAAGGGAGGGATCTGAAATTTTATCCAATTGAAGGATAAGGGAAGGATCTGAAATTTCACTAGCCAAGGTTAGCAAGAAGCCCCAGATGGATAATTTTTTTCATGACGCCATGTCCTTCTCCAAAGTTATACAAGTATATTAGGGATTTCAAGTGTTTCTTAGGCGATCACCCAGTTGTGTTCTTGGGAATTAATCTTCTGGTACTTTGGCTTTCTCTGAAACATTCTCATGGCCCAATCTCTGCTCAGGCTAGTAACTTTATGATAATGGATGACACCAGAGGAAGCTGTAACCCCTCTCCCCAGATTAGGAACAGCAGATTTCTGCTTAGTGCTCATTGGTTGTTGGCTCTCTTGACCTCACACTCCAACTGAGGAAACACTTTTTCCCAGTTCCCACTATTTGGATTATATATATCTAGTACCACTGTGAAAAAAAATAGTCCTCCATCATCGAAGATAATAAACTGTAATCCCTCTCTATGAACGTGAACCAAAAAATAGCTGTTAACTTTCAGCACGTTCTTTTTCCTCTGGGGGCTGTGGATCCTGGGGAGAGAAAATATGGCTGAGACTCCCTTTAAGTGGAGTTGCCAGATTTAGCAAATAATAATACACATGTCTATCTAAATTTGAATTTCAGATAAGCAAAGATTGATTTTTTTAGTATAAGTATATCCCATGCAATATTTTGTAAATAGTTTTACTAAAAAATGATTTGTTACAGATCTGAAATTCAAATTCAAATATAACTGGGTACTCTGTAGTTTATCTGGAAATTCTTCCCTCCGTGAAAAAGGAGAAGAAAATTACTTTTCTAATTACTTGTTGACAAGTCTACAGGAGAGAGGGAGCCCACGCGAGCAAGTGCAATTAAGCCTTCAACTACTCATCTTGTCATGATGATGATGGCATTGATTGTGTAGTTTGTCTCACTTTCTTTAGTTTTGATGATTGCAAATACAATTTTACTCCAAGTTACCAATGTGCTAAGTAGAATATTTACTCCCAAGTTGATTATCTTCTAAATTCAAAATGGCAGCAAATGACAATAACAAAGCAATGTGTATATCATTGTGGTGAAGTCAAACAAAAAAGAGCAAGTCATGAGCTTGGAGCATGTGGAAGACATTATAAGCCCCCTTAAAAGTATTTTCCTTTAGCCATGATCAAAATTAGTGGAGAAACTCAGGTTGTGATAATACCTGAGGAGAAGTCTTAAAAGAGTTTTGTTGACATAGTGGCATAAATACCTTGGTACTTCAAGATACCTCTCTATCTTTCACTCCTATTCAGCAACGATCAAGAAGAAAAAGTCAAGAATATTTATATTACTGTAATTATAGTTGAATCATAAACACAGTACTAACCTGATAAATCAAGGTCTTACTTAAGTTAAATAGTTTTGTTATAAAATGCAGGCTTTCTCTGAATGATTATAGAGAAGAGTATAGCAGCTCTAGAAGATATTTCACTTTTAACTGAAGTTTTAAAATTTAATATCTCAGAAATATGGCCACTGATTGCAAATTCTAAGTAGGAAGCCTATAATTTTCATTTGAGATACAGAGTATGTATTTTAAAGAAGAGAATCTTCACATTTCTGGCACAAATGATCTAAATAGATTTCTGTTATTTAATCACTGTTATATTTGTGTGTTCAGATTAGCCATAAAATTTTATGATTTCTAGGTTTCACTAACTTGGACAAACTGCTCAAAATAAAGGGTGGGTATTAAAATTCAGATTCAAGCATAGAAAGACCTTTATATTT
Organism: Phocoena phocoena; assembly: GCF_963924675.1. Lineage (NCBI taxonomy): Eukaryota > Metazoa > Chordata > Mammalia > Artiodactyla > Phocoenidae > Phocoena > Phocoena phocoena. The sequence goes on along the minus strand of NC_089221.1, from coordinate 85,526,023 downwards.
TTACACATTATTTGCCCATGAATTGACATTGACAGCCCTTAAAGTGTGTATTTATCTTTTTTTTGGAAACTCGTACTTGTTTATCATAGAGTTAATAGTGTAGATAGTTGACATTCATAGCAGGCACTGTCTGTTCTGTTTCTCACCCAACATTTATTCCCAAACTCCTTCCTCTTTGCCAATGGATAGCTGCCAATGATAGAGGTTGGAAAGCTAATAACTAAATTTCTAAAACTCCCTTGCAGCTAGGGATAGGGGTGATATATCTGACAAAAGTAAATAGATACATATACATGAACAACAGCAACAACAATAACAACGTGTGTGTGTGTGTGTGTGTGTGTTTGTGTGTATGCAAGTCAGCCAGGAGATTCTGAGAAATCTGACAGAAAGCAAGGGTATGCTGATACTGCTTATCTCCTTTTTTTGCTCTGAATGTGAATATCATTCCTGGAAATGCAAACTGTCATCCATTCACTGACCACGCAGAGGCACTGGATCTTTCTAAGCCACTGAGTCACGTTTTTGAGACCTGAGGGCAAAAGCATTCCTAGGTGATACGTACATTATTTATTCATTTTTATATTTATAAAGTATGATAATATATAATCTGTAATATATTTTTTACAGCATTCTTGATCTTACTCTTCTCAGGTTTACTACCGCTGAGATCGAAACTGATGGTTATTATGGTTTTAGGTCTTATGTTTAAGTCTTTAATCGATTTTGAGTTTATTTTTGTATATGGTGTGAGAAAGTATTACTCGATGAAAACATAGGCAGTATGCTTTTTTTACATCGGTCTTAGCAATAGTTTTTTGGATATGTCTCCTCAGGAAAGGGAAACAACAGCAAAATTAAACAAATGGGACTACATTGAACTAAAAAGCTTTTGCACAGCAAAGGAAACTATTAAAACAAAAAGGCTGCCTACTGAATGGGAGAAGACATTTACAAATGATCTATCTGGTAAGGGGTTGATATCTACAATACATAAAGAACTCATACAACTCAACATCGAAAAAACAATCCAATTAAAAAATGGGCAGAAGACCTGAATAGACATTTTTCCAAAGATACACAGATGGCTAACAGACACATAAAAAGATGCTCAAGTCACTAATCATTAGGGAAATGCAAATCAAAACCAGAATAAGATATCACCTCACACTTGTCAGAAAGACTACTATCAGAAAACCAACAAGTAACAAGTGTTGACAAGGATGTAGAGAAAATGGAACCCTTGTGCACTGTTGGAGCAAATGAAAATTGGTGCAGCTACTATGGAAAACAGTACGGAGGTTACTCAAAAATTAAAAATAGAACTACTGTACAATCCAGTAATTCCACTTCTGGGTATTTTTCTCAAGGGAAAAGAATGCTAATTTGAAAAGATGGGAGGGGATGGAGGGGGTGAGTGAAATAGGTGAGGGAGATTAAGAGGTACAGACTTCCACTTACAAAATAAATGAGTCACAGTGATGAAGTATATGTATAGTGTGGGGAATATAGTCAATAATAATGTAATATCTCTATATGGTGACAAAGGTGGCCAAAAGGTACAAACTTCCAGTTATAAGATAAATTAGTACTGGGGATATAATATAAAACACGATTAATACAATGAACACTGTTCTGTGTTGTATATGAAAGTTGTCAAGAGAGTAAATCCCAAGAGTTCTCATCGCAAGGAAAAAATATTTTTTCTTTTATTTTGCATCTATATGAGATGATAGATGTTCACTCAATTTATTGTGGTAATCATTTCATGTGGTATGTAAGTCATATCATTATGCTGTACACCTTAAGCTTATAAAGTGCTCTATTATATTATATTGAGATAATTATAGCTCAATGAAAATGGAAGGAAAAAAACTGATGGTATTCCGATATATCAAACCACATTTTTTATCTTATACTCTTAATTGCATTTCATTTGTTCCTCAGTGCCCCTGAGACCAACAGATTCCTCCACTTCCCCTCAGAACTCCTACCCCTCATGCCTCACTTCCTACCTAGTCAGGCCCTTTCTCCTTTGCTTCCTTTTCCTCCTTCCTTTATGCAATCATAATTCCCCAGTCTTAAATTAATTATATAATCCACCTTTCTTCATTTACAAGAAAAACTTTAAAACCACAAACCATGCATATTAAGTGTTGCATATATTTTAGTTTTTAATCTCTAAAATTTGATTAATTAATAGTTGCTCTGTAGTGGGAATACGGAGCCAGAGTCAAAGCTGTAATATGTATGTTTGCTGAGATTCTAATTGCTGAGGGCTGGGGGAAGCCAATACTGGAGGGATCATGCCTGGACGCTTGAGAGCAGTGGCTGCTCCTGAAACTGGGACTCCTTGTCCCAAGAAATCTGCACTTAAATTCTCAGACCACATACCTGAATGGGAAGAAACATTGTAAAGGATGTGTGATGGGGTCTGCAGGTGCACTGGGGAGCAAAAATCAGGTTGAAGTTTGATTACAGAAAAATACATATGGCTCATATTTCAAACACTTCTACTGAAATTCATGATTTTAGCTCATTCTCAGAACTGATGTTAGGTTTTTAGATAGAGGAGGCTCAGATCAAGCTGAACACGTCAGAGTTTTATGTGCAGAGAGAAGCAACAGAAGAGTAGAGCATGCATATTTGTGGTGTACTGAAAACAACTATTCAGATGTTTTATTTCATGGTAACTCTTAAAAGAGGGCAGACTGAGCAGGGGGCATAAAACGGATGGATATGGGAGCAGGTAAGGATGTGGAAGCACATGGAGAAATTTTGACAGTCACGAGCAGTAGCTCTTTAGACAGCGTCCCTGAGTCATTTCAAGTGTTAACTAAGTGCTATTAGTTTCAAACACGTAAAAAAACAAAAACAAAAACAAAAAAAAACCTGGACAAGAGAAAAGGTATCTGGAGTTTAGGATTCCAAAGACTATGATGGTACTAGTGGTAGAGCAATAGATGTCTTTCTGTAATTGTTACTATGATTGATCTACTGGGTCTGGGAAAGAGAAACACAATAGATCATATTTATTGTGCCTCAATAAACAAGGTAATCATTCTTTACACATTAATTCGTGCAATCCTTACAATAATCTTAGGATACAGGAATTATCTTTATTCCCATTTTACAGATATGAAAACCAAAACTCAAAACAACTTAGAACTTTGACCTCACACAGGCAAATTAGTTTTCTCTGTCTGTTATATCCATCTGATATATCCAAGATTTCTATTAAATCAATTTCAGGAGCTTGGGTGATATGACTCACCCACATCTTTTTTCAGATTTTGTGCTTTGATTCTTCATTTCTTTCCTGCAATATACCTCTATATTATTGTCTGAGAAGCAGGCATAAAATGATATGTTACTTTTGTCTTTCATCTCAAAACAATATAAATTAATTATAACCATGAAATATCTAAGCAGCTGAAACATTCATTTAAGTCTGGCCATACTTATATATTCTTATTTGCTGCCATAACTGAGCTGTGGATATAAAAGAATGTTTTCTATAGAACCCAAATCTTTTAATGTGTTACTACTAAGTCCTTTAAAGTGTTTACCATTTCCTTCATTTTCACTCACATTTTTCTTTAAGATGCTTTTTACAATCACTAAAACTGATCATCAAAATTTACTATTCAAACTTCAAATATCTTGCACATTCCTTCAGATTCATTTTATCTTGCAGAAAAACAGACTACCACCTAGACCTGTCTAGAATATATAAAGTGAAAGGAAGTGGAATGTAAGTACAATTGTATTAGTTACCAGACAAAGCTGCTTATGCAATGGTATTTCAAAAATGAGAACCAAATTGTTCACAACTCAGTTTCCTTCAAATATAATGTTCTAAAAACCACAGAGTACTTTGATGTTATGATTTTTTTCTGTTTCCAGCATAGGCATAAATAAATATAGAAATGATTAATGATACTTTTTTTAGATATTATATATGAAGATTCCAAAGCAAGAAAGCACTGAATTTCTGATAAGCACTGAATTACAATATCTCCTCTATTTTCTTTAACAAGGAAAACTGAATAAAAGTTACATATAATCCAAACATTCTAAACATTTGAACTAAAACTAAAGTAACATTGTTGTTTTAGATCAGTGTGTTTGAAGTGAAACGAATCTAGCTAATCATGTTTGGGCTGTTTTTCTATAACTACACATTTCCACCATTTTATCTTATATTTCTGCCTCTTCATCACCTCATTCCTACTTTGTATCAGAAATGACCAGAATAACTTCTCTGTGTGACCAGAGCCTAAATGATATTAGAGCAGATGTGTCATGTCAAGGAATATTTTCTTGTATGTGTGTGGTCATTTTTATTTTATTCTTGCTGTATATTACAAGACTAAAAAAATGGTTCAACGTAGATTTGGTCAAAGTGAAAATTAGTAATTAAAATATAAATTACCTATTTCTTCAACTGTCAAATCTAAATCTTTTAATGATGAGGGTAAGATTGTTTTTTAAAAGGAAGCTGGACCCCAACGTATAATGTAAAGTATCTAAGAAATGTAAATTTCTAAGAACTATGGAAAGAAACTGAAGAAAACTTCCTATCAATACTAACATTTACCAGTGGCCAAAAGGGTTTGGAGTTTATTGCAATTTGACACCGTTTCATTTGTTTTCTTTTACTTTTATGCTAAGCAACTTTCATTAATTTTGAAGTTAACAAAGTAAAGACGATGTTATAGGATCATGTACGTTCTGATAATTTTTTTCCTACATTTGTGCCATAGAAAGATTTCTCCCTCTTACTGTCTCACCTAAGACAAAGACCTTAATAAGCCTGTGCATTTACTGCAAACACACTTCTCACGACCTCATTTGTAATAGTTCAGAGATTTCAACACTGCTGAACACATTGCTGCTTAAATTGGGGAGCTGAGCCACCTGGCTGAACGATAAATTTGGGGGGATTTTGGAATACATAATTTGGGATTCCCATGCCTCTGTAATACACACACACACACACACACACACACACACACACACACACACACACACATGATTCTTTAAAATCCTTGATGAAAAGCTGACTTAAAATTATCCAGGGAAAGGCTTCAGGCAGTAAAACTCAGATTCAGAAACTGAAGAGTGGATTCCATTTATAATATTTATATATGCTAGAGTAAGGAGTTCTCTACAGTATTGTGAACACAATAGTTTAAAGTACATAAGGTCATCGAGCTTCCCTGGTGGCGCAATGGTTAAGAATCTGCCTGCCAATGCAGGGGATGTGGGCTCAAGCCCTGGTCCAGGAAGATCCCACATGTCGCGGAGCAACTAAGCCCATGTGCCACAACTACGGAGCCTGCGCTCTAGACCCCGCGAGCCATCACTACTGAAGCCCACACACCTAAAGCCCGTGCTCCGCAACAAGAGAAGCCTCCACAATGAGAAGCCCGCGCACTGCAACGAAGAGTAGCCGCCACTCGCCACAACTAGAGGAAGTCCGCGCACAGCAACGAAGACCCAACGCAGCCAAAAATAAATAAATAAAATAAAGTTACTAATAAATAAATAAAGTACATAAGGTTATTTATAAAATATCTTTAGATAAGATCAAATGTAACTTGGCTTCTATAATGGCTCTACTTAGCTTGTGGAAATAAATGTGTTCTGCTTTAATTTACAGGAATGTGCAATGCACATCTGCTTTTAATTTCAAGGATGTGTGGTGCATGTTCTGCCAGAGTACTAAACTCTTGAAAATATCTGTATAAATGAAATTGAGAACACAGCTTAGTAACTATTAAAACACTCCAAATTGTATGATACCTTGACCTTAGCGTCAGTAACTTCCATGGTGCTTTCTCTTTGCATGTATTGACTTACCTGATCCTCACACAACCCTATAAGGTAGCATCTCTTGCTATTATTTTACAGATGAGGAAACAGAGACCCTGAGAAGTTAAACTTACTCAAGTTCACAGGGCTAGTAAGCAGCACAGCTGGGATTTGAACCTCAGTAAATCTGGCTCTTAAGTCTTTCCTATTAACCACTAAGCCATACTCACATTAAAACCATGATTTCTAGCAGTCGTGTCTTCTTCAAAAGATCCAAGGATAGATGTTTCTAGAACCTGCAGTATTCCCAACAATACTAATGAATGACCCTGAACTCAAGATGTGCCAACTTTGTGGTGTACAAATAATCAGGAAAGCTACTTTATCATGCCATTTCTTTTGAAGCTGTTTCTCAGAATTGTTTCTTGAAAGGATGAAATGATACTATTGCTACTATTATCAACAACACAGTGGATGCTTCCTGGAGACAATGTCAGATTCTGCTGTAAGGGGGTGGTGTATAACTTTCTTAGGAAGGGTATGATATGTTTGATGTAAGCAGTATTATTATTCCAATTCATAGTATAAGAAAACTGAGATAACTGGAGTAGGATATTTTGTCCAAGCATCAGTGAAGGCCAGTACATAAAGTTTAGATTTTCAACTAATAATCCTTGTTCTGGAAATTTAACAGAAGATTTGATAGACCCAGAAAATGTATCATAATTTAATAAAACTCTAATAATAAGCTAAACATAGAATAACCTTTGAGAAATTTTCAGGAAGTGGCATACAGGCTCAATACATCAGATTTCTAAGAAGCTGGTAAGAACCGGGAAGTGAAACTTCCTTCTAACTTTGTTCTATCAGAGTTCCTAGTATTCAACCGCACAGATTGCAATGTGTGAGTCACGTGTCCTCAAAATAAGGCAAGGGGTTTAATTCTTTCTGCTCTACTGAATTCTACTATGTTTTTTTGAAAAAGCACTTGCTGAAACAAATTTAAGTCATGTTCAAAAATGGCAGTCTTCTGAGGTATTGAGGATGAACTTCATAGTATGAAGTAGCTACTGATAGTGATTCCTCAAAATGGCGTGAGTGCTCCAAATTCCACCTCACAGCCACCTCTGGTCACCATAGTCCTTGCTAGTTATTTGTAGAATACAGATTGCCAGGTAGTATCATTTCTGATAGTGGTTTTGCATTTACCTTAGTTGAATTTGAGAAATTGGTAGGTAGCAACCTTATCAAGGTTGCCATGAATACACGTGGTCACTCTCAAGCAAACGAAAAAAGAAATGGTGCAGAGTAATAAGTGTGCCCTAAAGCCGATTTTTATGAAAGACTGGCCAAAGAGCTTTGCCAGGATTCTCGTGTGTCTTAAATTCTTGGAGTCAGTGCTGTGAAAACTACTAATGGATTGCTGTCTCAATATTTGCTCTAGTTGTCTCCATTTGGGTTTTTAAGGGTTTCTACAGGACAAATGAGAAAGCAGACTTCTCGGTGCAGAAGAAGTAAAGTGCCATTGCCACTGTAATTAGCCCTGCAGTAATCCTCCTAAAGTTACAGGACAGGAGTAGAATCAATAGAAGTGTATCCAGCACTGGCAGCCACTATCTCCTCCTCTTCCTCTTCTTCTTCCCCCTTTGCCTTCTTCTTCTCACTGTCATCATCATCATCATTATTGTCTTTGTTTTATTACACCTCCTAAGGAAATGAGAACTAAACACAAAAGGAGCAATAATCTTCTCTGGTCCCTGTATCTGCTAAAGAGGAATCACTTGCTATTTCTCCACTCATTGGTGTAATAAAAAGAGAACTCTGGAAACACATCTTTCCACACTTCCCCAAACAATAGTCGGGGTCCTCAATAGCCTGCCAGTGGGTACACTCTTTACACAATGATGAAAGGGCTCAAACACTCTTAACAGATACCAGCCTCCGTAAAGGAATGACTTTCATAGCATTTAGAAACCTTTACATCAATTTGATGTTTCTGTGACATCCAAGTACAGGAACATTTTTCTAGTAATTCATTTTTGTTATATCTTACAAGAATATTGGTTTCTGAGATGAGGGGGAAAAAGTGTTCCTTCACTAGAGATGATTTGAGAAGCATTGATGTAGAGCCTCAAAGCCAAGTACTGACCTATAAGTGTGGGTCGTTCATAGCTACTAAGTCCAGCGCATCCTGGGAGAGGGTGAGATACTCAGGAAGGGGGGCTGCTTTTAACATTGTCTCAGTTGGCAGGGGAAACTCTTAGGTTAAAATTATTTATCTTGTTTAGCTTGTCTGGCTGTGTAGTTGTCATGGGAAAGTATGTTGTAGGACAGAATAAATTTCCTATCTGAAAGCAGATGTTTAAATTTTTTTAGCTTAGTATTATAATTTAAGGTGAACCAGCATAATAGGGACAGGTAACAGATAAGAGAGGATGGGTAATATTATCATACAAAAGCAGAGGCAATGCATGTTTTGCAGTCAGTTCTTTAAAAGTTTCAACTGTTCTCAAATATTCTTACTAAAAACACTTCTTTCAGAATTGGTGAAGGGGTATTGACAGAATATAAGCATTCTGAAGTCAGACTTGCATAGCTTTTTGCTCAAAGCTTACTGCAAGATTTATGGAGAAAATGGGTATCGTACAATTACTAATTAACATGGCAGTGACTCTCAGAGAACAGAAATAAATGTTATTTCAAAGTTTAGTTTAGAAAGGAATTATCATAATATTCAATATTTGCCATTGGAACCACAATATATCATACAGCTTCAATTTGGTTTTAGTAGAATTCAGTGTAAATGAAGAAACAACAGCCACAATAACAAAAAATATATATATGACACTAACTACAGAATTTGACTTTTGACACATATTACAGTCAGTCTAAAAACAAGTGCTGTTCTGTGAGCCAAAAACTGTTTCAATACTTTTTGTTCTTTTCTTTTTCCACATTAGAGAGGATAAATTTTTCTTAGAAGTCATTTTCCTAAAGAAAAGAATTAAAATCAACAGATGTTTAATTTCTCACGGGAAATGTGTTTAAAACTACAGGGTCAGCTCAGAGGATTAGGTCAAATATAAAAGAATATAAACTCAAAAACTCAGAGTTAAAGAAGCCCTATCAATAGAATTGCTCATTAGGTTTCTGAGTCTAAATGAGGAAGTGGTACAGGATCCTCAGAAGTGAGACGAGAGGTAAATTCTTAAAAGCAAAACTCCTATGCTTAAGAAAGAGTGATTTTAAAGGAACATTCAGTTCTCTAATTCTTGACAAGTGTGGCTCATTTTCACTTGCTTTAGATGGATGCCTTATAGGTTACAAATGATTTTACTCCTCAGAGAATTTGCAAAATACATGTGGGCCCCATTATACTATGATCCCCCTCCCCATTCCATTACAATAAAAGAAGAAAAAGAATAACTAAAACCTTAACAGCGATACACAGAAAGATATGATTAATTTTGAACTGTTGTTGTTAAAGCCTATCAAAACTAGCTGGTCAGCCTCAAAGGGCAGGTTCCATTGTTTGATGTTTTTTCCTCAGCAAGGTGTCTTTGCACGCATGCCATTAACATTCAAGGACAGGCATATTAATAAGCAATCCTAAATCTCAATTTGCAAATCTCAGTCTGAGTTAGATTTCCAGAGGACACAGTACAATTTACAAGACCTGTTTACTGCTGGGTTACTGAATCTTTTGAAAGGAATACAAATCTATCTGTGTATCTATATATTTATCTATATCTCCATATGCCCACAGATATTAGTATGAATATCTGCATATATATAAAATCAATTTTCAAAGAAAATTTAAACGTTCATACTGTTTGAATGTGAATCTAACTTAGAACATCATTATGATATTTTAAAAGCTCAGTTTGAAAATTATTCCATATTAATAAGTAAATCGGATTTTCTGATCTTGCTTTGAATTTTATGTCTATTAAGTTTTATGCCTTTATAATCTCTTCTTTTCAATTCTACTTGTTTTTCCAGGACTTCAGGAGCTTATTACATCAAAATAAATAGCTTGCAGAATTGAATAAAACTGAATAAAAACTTGAGCCAGGGCAGAAGATACTACAGCACAGAAAGATGATTCAATGAAATTTTCATGGAGAGGAATAATTTACCACCTTTGAAAATTAGTTTGTGATGCATTACTTAAAATCTAATCTAAATAAAAATCTTAACTTATTTTTAATAAAAGACTTTAAATCACTGTATGTATACAAATCCTCCTTAGTTCAAGTGCTTGGTGGCACACTCATAAGAACTTTCAATTCTTTATGTGGTTGCACTTAAAATTCCTTTTGTCAAAGAGCCTGGTAGTACACACACTCCCTTGGTTATCCTTCAGGTCCACTTTAGAAGCAGTGGAAGGACACTACTGTTGAAGGGGAGTATTTAGTTGGAACATGACAGTACTCTGTACGTTAAAAGTAGTTTGACATAGGCTATGTAGGAATAAATGTTAAGATCTTGCTTTCCAGCAATTCAGGAAAGGTCCAGAGCAGGGTGAAGAAGTAGACAAGTCACCAGAGAATCTAACTTCATCATGGAATGAGGTGTGCTGGTGCTGGATTAGAGGGTTCATAGACTAAGAGCAGAGTAGAGACCACCGAGGGAGAAAATAGAATCATTCAGGTTTAAATTCATAGCATAATTCATCCAGTAAATGCAAAAGAAACAGTCAAAAGTGAATATCTACACTCTTGATAGTCCTTCAAGCTTTCTAAATTATTTAAACACTTGGGATCATCCTAGATGGAAAAAAACTTTAAAGTTTTTGTCAAACCCACTGTGATTTCTTTTAGTGTGTAGACAGAGTCAGTTTTCTATATGCTCATGTTAAAAATCTATCTTGTTTAAAATAGAAAAATTGAACAAGAGGGGTAAAAAGAAATCAGTCTGATCAGTGCTGAACAAAATACAACAACAAAAAAATTCCTATCAGATCATTTTTCTCTAAGAAAGGAGTTATTTATTTGCATTACCTTTTAAACTGGAATAGCCATCATGATTTTTGGCCAAATATGTTTTTTTTTTAATTCTCTTTTCACTGCTTGTCAAAAGTGGCTGTAATCTCATGCAGATGAGATATTGATCTGTTGCCGATGTTCACTGAGCAGCCAAAGGGGAATCACATTACCAGCTACAAACTCCATCAATCATAGTCTCCTTAATAACCGCACTTAAACGATCTCTCTTGGCATTAACTTATATTGCATCCATGGCTGGCATCCAGGCTTCAAAAAGAAAAAAGGTTTATTTCGAAGGGTAGGTTTGAGGCCACTATAGATGATTTGAATAAAAGATCTCAGGCTTTGCTCAGAACAATAGGGCTTATTAAATTAATTAATTTAATCCAATTAATTTATATCAAGTCTATGGAAATAGAGCAAAAGATCCTTGTATTTGTTTATAAATACAGGACTATGTCCTTAACACACAAATTAAATACATGTAAGTGAAGTTTAGAAGTGTGCATGGGACATGAAGGCATGCATTTGGATTAAATTCTGTTTATTAAATGTATCTCCTTTTATCTCCCTTCCCCCCTCCCCCTACATGAATGTATTTGAGAAGTTACTACAAAGCAAAACAGAGGTGAAACAAAGGAGGCAGAAAAAGGGAGAAATAAAGTAATAATAATATCTAAAAGCCTCTATCATTATTATGATGTGAGAACTAATGAACTGCTCTTTCAAGTCACATGCCTCTGTCATAGAATCAACTGAGTTGTTCTACTTTACTACCGGCAGCCACGCAGAACATGAAGTCAGATGGAGGCTGTATAGAAAGCACAAAAAAGGGCACCTCCCTCTCACTACATACTTTATCTCTCTCATTGTCTAAAAATGCCACCAATTTGGAAACAACCCAGGAGAAACAACTGTTCTTCCTGTCCCATCCCATCCATACACCCAACCTAGCTTTTTCACTGCATTTGTTTCCTCCCACAATACTTAAATTGGCTCAAGTCCCTATTCTAAAACTTCAGTGAGCATAACTTCTTTGGATAGATGATTAAAATACAGAGTCTTAGGCTCCCCTCCACTCTGATCCAAGTACGTGTTAGTGAGGCAATGCCAAGGATGGAGCATTTGTAACAAGTTCCAGGAAGTGGGGGTGGGACCTGTAAAAACTTGTATGAGCAGCTTGGATCAGGAATGGGAAGACTGCATTTTAGATGTTGGTGTGGCTTGATTTACATTCAGAAGCTGTTAAATCTTTACTTCAGCAGCAAGGAGGAAGAGGATGTTATTTGATTTTCTCCATGTAAAATCTTATGTGATAATAATTGCAACTCAGTAAAAGCAAAGACTAGAACCAATAAGAACTATAAATCAATTAATAAAATTGAACAAATTGCTACTGATTCCAAGCTAAAGCATAACCCCTTGTGTGTGTGTGTGTGTGTGTGTGTGTGTGTGTGTGTGTGTGTGTGTGTGGTGGTATGTGTAAACATCTAGCCAAGTGAAATGATGAACAAAGCAGAATTTTGCTTATCAAACCACTCCTCTTCCAAAGCACGTACAACAAAATATTTATATATTTTTAACAAGCACAACAGATAATCAAATATGAATTAAAACTGGGTGTCCCAAATTGTATTCCACAGAACGCTAATCCATTAAAAAACCCAATGATTAAAATTCCTGTGTTCAAACTAGTAGGAAATGTTGCATTCCATACCCCCATGCACATTGGTATACTGGAGATGAATAAATACTTGTATAATATAGACTTCCTAATCTTTTTTAGCCTGTATTAAATATAACAAGAGAGTATTAATCTGGGAAAACAATTAAGACATGTTTTTCTAACTTATTCTGATGAGTCCTCATTTTGAAACTTTAGTTTTAAAATTGTTTCTTTAAAACCAGACACGTTTCTGTGTGACACTGAAATTTATAAATTAATAAAGCATGTACTGATGATGAAATTACATAAATAGATGTATCATATATAAAATATATGACAGAAAAAAGAGTATTTCTAAGATTGTTATCACATTAATATATATAAACAGAAAGCTAATATTAAGTGTTCAAACTATTACATAAACTAAACAATAAAGAAGGCTTAAGAAGATGTGTTTTCCCTCTTATATTTGCTGGCTACACAATTCATTATAGAAAATCAGAAAAGTATAGCAAGGTATTTATAAATATTAACTATATCTAGGCTCTTTCTTTATGCAACAATCTCATCGCTGCTCTAATGTACTGTAGCATATGTGGTCACACATATTCTTCATGTAGATGATAATGTGCAATTCAATGCACCTTCTCCCTACTCAGTTACACGTCTTTCCTTGTATGTGGTGCATATGTCTGCATACATGTGTGTGTACATGTGTGTTTGTGTGTTTACTCTCCTCCTATATTTAACAATGAAAGGCAGCATCTTGTATAAAATCCAAATCCGTGCAGATTGGATTCTACTTGCCAATACTGTTTCCCACATCAAAAACACCTCCTGCTTCTCTACTCTCTACTTGAATCCTACTAATCCTTCAAAGATGTTAGCAATTCTATTCTATTCTGTGAAGATTTCCTCAAGGATTCTACATTGATGTGTGACCTCCATCCAATTTTGCTAGCCACATTAGTACTTGACTATATTGAAAGTGTTATATTTGTTTAAATGTGGACCTACAGTATGATTATTCATTTTTAAGACATAATATTAAATATTTTCCTTAATGCATTTAATATTTACTTTGTTTCATAAACTATATTTGCTATGTAGCCATCTTTCACCACTTATAATTCAGCACTATATATTGAAAGAATGCAAATGAAAGTGAAATATGTGGAGTGTAATAAACTTACAAATAGTTTATTTGGTATAGCCTGGTGTTTAAGAACATACATTCTGAAATCATACTTTCAGATACCCAATCTACATTTTTGCACCTGCAACTTCTCAGGCCAGTTATTTAATTTCCCTGTGCTTTAATTTTCTCATCTCAAAAATCAGATGTTAATTGTGTGGAGAAGAAGATATGAATTAATACAGGTAAAAACTTAAAAAAACAACTAGTATATATTATGGGCTTAATAAACGTTAGTTCTTGTTGCAAGTTAGATTTCTGAGGAAATAGGTTCTGTAGAAGTTGGGCTCTGATGCAGTTTCAACCATGACCTCAACTAACTCCACAGGGGGCTCTGAAGCTGGGATGGCCTTCAGGGTTGTCCCGCATTGCAGCAAGAGGGCTGTGCCTCTATACTCCTGCATTGACTAGTTATTAGACACAGAGTGTCCTGGGAAAGGGTCATGACCTTAGATTAGGCAACTCTTTCTTGCCTAGGATAAGGTGTTGCAGGCTGGTCATCCAACAGAATTCTCAGGAGCTGGATAAATAAGTCCTTCAGCTCTCAAGAGGAATCTGGTTGGGGTGTGAGGGGTGGAAGGTGCATCACAAGTGTTCACTTCACCTCCTGTTGTTATTGCCGTTGCTTTTTAAATAAAAATAAATCATGTTTTGACAAGTTTTCTAAGTGTAAATTCTATGAGAGGCAACTATGAACAGTAAGAATACAGTTTTCCTTCCCCATTTTTACACCCCTTCCATTTAGTACTGATTTGCCGTCTGTTCCTTGTACAAATGCTATCAGTGTATAAGAAATCAGAATATACTCTGAAGTATAGTTTGGGGTATAATTTCAGCATATTTACTCAGCAGGGAGCTTTTGTTTTAGGTATCATTCAGAATCACTTTCCAATGATCATAAAAATTATGGTTTTAAGAACTATTTCTGAGAAATTTGTATTTTTTTCATATGAAAAGATAGCCATAATTTCTATGCGACCAAAGACTGTCACTGCAAACGAGGTGATTTTTTTGTAAAGTCCAGGTATATTCAGTAAGCTTAATAATAACAATTTACTAATTAATTATAAGAATGGCATAATTGAAACTGCTCTATTTAAAAATACTATGCAATTATATAATTGTTTTATCTTTTAAAAATCTGAAACACCTTATAAAATATTTTAAAGGGTAGGTAACAAAAAGTTGCATCAAGCTTTTATAGGTTATATTCAATATCGTATGACATATCCCATAATACTTAGTATTCCAGTTGATAGGTGCTGTTCATATCAGGAATGTGTATATATATACACACACACACACACACACACACACACACACAAGTTCTCTGTGATATTTAGAAATACAAGTTTTCCTTGTTTTTGCTTTTTAAAATTATTTCTGATCTTAGTTGCTGCCTTAAACAATCTTATTCACACATACATATATACACATCTATAGAGACATGCATGCAAACATTTGCACACCAACCTAGGAAAAAAAATTTAAATAAAAAAGGTAGAGCCAAAATTCACTTTAATTTTGCTCAATATTTCAAAATCTCTTCATAGTTACAATTAAGTAAATGAGTGGGTCAGGCTAGTTCTTTTCCTTTTGTATGTGCAGACACAACTTTATATACATGACAAATGCAACTGAAGCCATTTTCTGAAAAATCTAGTTCCCTCCACCTCCCCCACAAAAATAGGTTTAGATAACTGAGTGTCTCTCGTATAGAAATGTTGCCTTAAATGTTCTTAGAAAATGGTATTTAGAGAAACAGAGATCTTAGAAAAAAAACTCAGCTGTGTCACTCCTCAGCTGGTGACTTTGAGAAAGTTGTTTCTGTTCAGGCATTTGTTTCTTCATCTGCAAAATAGGGACAACTTCCAGATTACCAATCTCACTATGTTTATAAGAGACTATATGATGTCTGTAAAAGATATGGCACATTGTCTACTGTAGAAATTATAAATGGCAAAGGATTGGTGGCTTCCATTACATGCATGTTGTTACAAAACTTAAGACTTTACCTCAAGGAGCTTTGTGTGCTCCCTCTGTTAGATATGACATTGACACAATTATGTGTGTAACCATGTTTCATTCTTAGAATTAGTCCACAGGAACAGGGGATGGAAGGATAAAAGTTTTGCATCATAGGAATCGGGCTCTTTTTATGTTTCTCCTTCTCATTTAAATATTATACAGTGCTGAAATACTGAAGTGTAGCCAATAAAGTCCATTGGGTTATAAACACAAATGTATATAAGTATCTGATGCACAATCATAGGCATTATCATCAAATGTGTAATTATATAAGTAAATTAAGACAAATCCATTGCCATATTTTGAAACAGATGAATGCCACGTAATTGTGTTGCTTAAATACAAGTGCATTTTGTGTAGGAAGAGCATTCTATAGAATAACAGACAATCTAATCCAGCATTCTACCTAGGTGAACTCCGTGTTTCATCTCTCATGAAACCATCAAATCGAAAAACCTCTTATTCTATAAACTCAAAACCATTTTGAACTCTATAAAACTGAATAACCCATGATGCTTTTCCCTTTTAATCTGCATACCTACACAGTAGTCCCTGTCGTATTCAATGCATTGATTTGGTAGAATGAAGTTGTCCAGTCATCATTATTTACATTTTATATCTCAAACATCTTCATGTCATATAACAGAAATAGTCACGTATTGTTTGAATTTACTTTCCCCCCTTTCTTTGCTGATGAACATTTTAAGTAACATGTTCTACACCCGTTGTGCAGCAGGAAGCTTAATAGAGATGCTGTTTCCATAACAACAAATAGGATTTGAGCAAAAACACAACGTTCAGTGGTTACTGTTCCTCGCAGCAGGTAAAAGCAGTTATTCAAAATTACAAGCAGCATGACATTGAAAAAAATAAATTAAAGCAAGGGGTGCTAAGAGTTCTGTTCCATATTTAGTAAATGTTTAACTCATAAATGCTTGAGGGGGCAGCTGTAAGATCCCACTCTATGCAGTATTTCCCCTCATATCATGACCTAAAATGAAGAGTAGTTATGGACAATCATTTTTCAGATATGAAGAGTTTTGTGAGTCAAGGAGGCACCAGCAATGACAAGGTAGAATACTTTCTAAATAGGCTAACTGCTTATATTAGATAATTATTTATGTACAACTTCTAATTCTTATAGTTAGAAGTATTTACCCTTTTCTAAAATTATCCTTTAACTTTATTTTAATTTAATTTATTTAAAATAAAATATGTATATATTAAACTGAAAATTTTCCAAGACGTTGTAGAAAAAGGTAAGAAAAATAATCTGATCTGAAAGACTACAGTGTCTTCATAGGTTATTTTAAAAACCTTTTCCCTCTCCATGATTCCATATCTTGGTTACTGTGGTTGTCCAAAATGCACACACTTTGAGTGTTTATAGATCCATTTTCCTAGATAGAAAAATAGAATCAGTCTTTTAAATTTAAAGGAGTATTAGAATAAAATAAAAATAGAATTAAAGTGTACAGAATAGTAAAAATGATTAGAACAGATTTTTTTCCTACAATATCAAATTCACAAAATGTGTGGGAAAGAATTCTATGTGTAGCAAATTAAAACATAATCTCATTAGGAAATCTTTGTGCTTACCATTACTGAGAAGTGGGGATTCAGTCCTATGACTAACTTCAAGAAATCAAATTTATTGCTCCTCAATATGTGCATTTCCATTTACAGACATCTCTGATTGGCAGTTCTTTCTTACTCAGATAAAGTGGCTAATAAACTAAAATCTTCCTCCTTATATTATCTAGTCACTAAAGATGGATCTTTTTAAGTCCATGCTTTGTCTCCTGTTCTGTTTAGTTATGGAAACTTAAGGTAGCAACTATCTATATGCCAATGGTTACATGTAATTTATGAAGTGATCCACACATTGTTCAATCTGATATCACCTCTCTCCTCATAATTTTTACAATATTATTTTTGAGCCTTGATAATGGAGCAGTTTGAGTTATATTACATTTTGAAGGATGGTGTTTGCTCTCTCTCTTCACTAAACAGATTCCTTTTAAAGTGTGAATTGGGATCTTCTCATTTTTGTATCCCTAGAGTACGCATCACAACTTGCTTATAGAAAGATTCAATAACTTAATAGCTTTAGATGCACTGAGTAGAAAATTATGAGGAGTAACGATCAGAAATCAAGGTGAACAGAGAATTGGTTCAGTTCTAATCCCACTGTGGTAGGCAGAATTCTAAGACGGTCCCTGTGATTTCTATCCCGTTATCCACACCTCTGTACAATCCCTTTTCTTTGAATGCAGATAGAATCTGTGACTTACTTCTAAACAATAGAATAGGCAAAGGTGAAGGGATTTTGCAGATGTAATTAAATTTGCTAATATGTTGACTTTGAGCTAATCAAAAGGGAGATTATCCTGGATCAGGCTAGTCTAATCAGGTGTGTCCTTTAAAAAAGGATCCAGGGCTTCCCTGGTGGCACAGTGGTTGAGAGTCCGCCTGCCGATGCAGGGGACATGGGTTCGTGCCCCGGTCCGGGAAGATCCCACATGCCGCGGAGCGGCTGAGCCCGTGAGCCATGGCCGCTGGGCCTGCGCGTCCGGAGCCTGTGCTCCGCAATGGGAGAGGCCACAACAGTGAGAGGCCCGCGTACCACAAAAAAAAAAAAAAAAACAGGATCCAGACCTTCTTTGAAGGGAGAGACTCAAAGCAGCAGAGATGTTTTCCTTCTAGCCTTAAAGAAGCAAATAGCTATGATGTGAACTACTTATGGAGAAAGCCACATAGGAGAGCACAATGGACAGCCTATAGGAGCTAAAGAGCCTCAGTCCTAGAGCCACAAGGAACTAAATTCTGCCCAAAACTACGTGAGCGCAAATGAGGGCTCCATACTTCAGAAAGGACGGTATCTTTATTGCAACCTTGGGAGACCCTGAGCAGAGCACCCAGCTAAACCCAAACCCAGACTCCTGAGCCAAACAAACAGTGAGATAAAAAAGTGGGTGCTATTTTAACTGCTGAGGTTGTGGTAAATTTGTTATGCAGCAAGAGAAAACTAATACAACCATCAAGGAACCCTGATTATGCTGTGGAGCTACCCTAGCTACACAGTCAGAATTCTGTGCCATCAAGTAGATAGTGGCACATTAGCCTGCGTCCAGCAATAACTCCCTCTCTGATTCTGCTTTCATGTATTTGGTAGTTGCAAAGGTACATGTTATAAAATTGGATTGAAATGATTAGTAGCTGTAAAGCACTTTGAAAAAATAAGCTATTATAAAATTTAAGAAGGGGGCTGTATTTTCACATTACCATCAACCCCTACAATCCACTATGAACTACACTTTCAGTGAAAATAAATATATTCCTTTCTCTCCTCCTGTTTTTCCACTTCCTATCATACATTTATCCAGAATGTATTTGTTAAACAGATGCAGTATGTGTAAAAATGTACTGGGCTTGTGGGTAAGTCAAAATGTGTTTAAAGAAGAGTTAGGAAACTATACTTCTAGAGTATTTAATTTAATTAAGTATGATACAATATTATAAGTGGGTGTAATTATTCAAAGAATGGCACCCAAACTGAAAATTACCTTGTAATCAAGAAGACCCAGACCAAATGAATCATTGTTAACAGGTATGAAATCGAACACTTCATTCTAGTCAATTACATTTTAGGGGGAAAATGAGAACTTTATTTCCATATCTCTAATCAGGAGGCAAGTTTTACGTAGCCTGTAGCTATGTGACCCTGAGAAATAATGCTATCAACAATAATTTTTGATAAGCTAGTGCTTTTGTAGCAATCAGCTTAGTGGAATTTGAAAATAGGTTTAAATGAAAGTTAAATAGAAATCAAAGGGAAAAATTCAGTCACTGTCCATTTGAATACAAAGTGCTAAAACCTGTTTGTTAAAGAATGTATTTGAAGAGTCTACTTCTACTCCTTTTTCAAATGTGGACAAGGTTATTCACATCACTTTATTCATAGATGGGCTATTCACAGAATGTTGTGAGAAAGTTAGGGGAACATTGCCAAAGTTCAAGTAAGTCTGTAGAATCAAAATAAAGATGGAAATTCTCAAATTTCCTTAGAAATTTCCATAGAGGCTAATCTGTGATAAAATTTTTGATCAATTCTACCATTTACTCACTATGATGAGACACACACTTCTCAAAAGCAAGGAACAATGTGTTATCCAATGGGTATCATCACAAATAAATTTTCTGTGCCTTGTTTAAGAATCAAACTGCTGCAATGTAACAGTGTGCATACCCCTGAAAACAAGCTCAGTATGGAGGTTTCATAATTGCACCTGAGCAGATAATTAGGCAATTAGAGCTATTAAAAGCTGACAAAGCACCAAGCCTCGATGAATTATACCCCTGATTTCTAGGAGGAGAAGCAAGGGAAAATAAGAGATCCCCAGTGAATCTGTTCGATAGCCCAGTGAGGAAACAAGTTGAGCCCGGAGGGCAAAGATGGGAGTTTCCACTCCTCTACTCTCATCCTCAGGATTTAAGAAAGGATGAGGAGAGGATTGGCTGGAGATGTGAAAATCTCACATCATTTGCACAGACTATATTGAACACATTAATAAAGTGAAATTAACTTTGCAAATATGTAATTGGATAAAAACATGAGATGAAAATAAAACAATAAGACTAATGATTTAATTTCTGAAAAGCAGCTGATGCCTTGGCTCACATCAGACATGCATCTGAAGCAAGCTAAGAAGCATAGCAAGGAAAACAGGTTATGATGAAGATTTCATTTTAAGTGTGTGGAAATAAAACAGACTAAATTGAATTTTGCAAGAGAATAATACAAACTAGGTAAGGGGCAAAACTAGTAGCCCTTGGCTCCCTGATCTACTTGTTAAATTCACAATGATTGTATATGACTTAAAATTATTGCAGTCTCCCAAATTGACAAATGAATTGCTGAGACTGATGAAAGAGAATATTGGGATGCTGCTTTGGATTCTGTTGGAAAGTACTTAGGAGTTGACAGATGGTGCATACATTTGGAGGTTGAGAAGGGTAAGAAGGTAATGAGACTGGGGACCAAAAACAGTCTGAAGCTTCAAATGCAGCATAACTGTGGCTGTAGAGTAGGCAAAACAACTGAGTTTAACGTATTCATAATGTCTGTCAGAAGTGTGAGAGTCAAAACCTGGAGGTGTAGATAGAGTCTGAAAGCATAAGGCAAATGACTGCAGAACCTCTTCTTATTCAGTCACTAGAAGATTCAGGCAACAAATATTTATTGATGCAAAATGAATAAAAGTGTGTCACCGATGACTTTGTAGACATGACATTCACAAACATCAGTGCATTTTGAACAAAAGGAAGTGGAAATCACTGACTACTGAACTCTATTTGAACATGATTACAGAAGATAATGAAATTGAAATAATTATACTAAAGGTTTGGGTGCTGGAATGAAGAATAAATTTAACCTGAATACAGATGGAAGAAGTCAGTTTTGAAGGGCTGTAAAGGAGGTATAAATAAGATTTATTGATTCATTGATATTGAGGAAATATCAAAGGGTATGGTAATCTCTAAGAACAATATTTTGGGGGCAATATTGACAGTGAGGAAATTCTAAGTAGAGGAGGGTGACATAATCCGATTTTGACTCATTACATTTCATTTGTTGGTAAAGCATTTATAGTAAGAAAATCATTCATCTCCAAGCTCCCTGAGAATGGAGAACACATCTAATCCATCTTTGCATCACCACAAGTACTTATCCAAAGGCATGAGATACACTAGGTATTATAATTAAATAAATACAATGAAACAAATTATATGGAAGAATTTTTTTACCTTAAGGGAAAATCTCCTTCAATTTTATTTTGCCAGAGCAAAACTACTCCAACAATTTAATAAACAGGCTTTTCCATTGCTTTTTTTCTCTAGGATCATGTTTATATCCTTCTTTATAATTTATCTTATTTAGTTACATCAAGTCACAATATTTCTGTTTTATGACACCAAAATTTTCACCTGATTTTTACTGACTGGTTTGTATTGAGTTGAATGCATTTCTCTATTGCTGGATATTTAGTTTTATTTTTCTAATTTTGGTTGTAATAAACAGTAAAACAATAAACATGATGTATAATCTTATATAAACATCTTTTTTCCCTTGTCAGATTTTAAGAATTTTTTTAAGATAAATTCTTAAAAATATCTCCCAACCTGTCACCCTTTTCTGACCTATATGATTTCTCAACCTAGCAGCCAGCCAAAGTAATCCCATAAAAAAGGCGAGATTGCATCTATCCTCTGAACAAAACTCTCCACTCATTCTTCATTTCACCCAGAGTAAAAGCCAAAATATTTACAGTGACACAGAAGGTCCAGCATAATCTTGGGTGAAGCATACACCCTCCTCAGAATTGTTGCCTGGAACACTTTCCCCTGTGATATTTACATGATTTACATCTTTATTTCCTTGATGTCTTTTCTCAGATGCCTGCTTATTTGAGAGGCCTTACGTGATCAGCAATATTCTCCTTACTCAGTTCTGTTTATTTTCATGCATTGCCTCCTAGGCATATTTTTATTATTTTTTTCTCGTCTGTCCTTCTTAAGAATATGAGCTCTTCAAGGGCAGAAAATGTATCTGTTTTGTTTACTGTCATATCCCTGCACATGAAGCATAACCTAGCAGCACATGAATGAAAGAATGAACAAATGCAAGGAATATAAGTTGGGATCAGCTCAGCAAGAATACTGGGTATCCCATTAAGAATTTGTACAGATAGTTACCTGCACACATCGAAGAAGTTTAAAGGTTTAGATTTTTTTAATAGATATGTCCATTCACTTATTTATTAAACAATTATTTATTGAGTGCCAATATGTGCTAGGCCATGTGTTTGGCACAAGACACACCAAACTAAGAAGGACTGGCACAGTTCTTGCTGGGACTTGAAAACTTTCATTTTCACGAAGGAGAATTCAACTGCGGTTTCAGAAAGATCACTGGTGGGAAGAGGATATCCTGGGGATTTGAAGGACTGGATGTGGGGCACCAGTGCAGAGCATTTTGTAATGGGAGTCTGGTTTAGGGCAACAGCAACAAGTAAAAGGGAAAAGAAGAATATGAAGGTACTTATTGTGAGTAAACAAGCTCATTATCTTGAACATGCCGTAATGAAGAGTGTAGGGAAAAATACTGGCTCAGGCCCCTGACAGTTTAATTCAAGACTAGTTAGTAAAACTGTCAGGAGCTTGTAGGTTTCCTAAACTCTGTCTCTAAGTAGATTAAACAACAGACTCATACTCTATTGGGTTTATGTGTCATCAACTAAGGAAAAGGGGGGGTCGCTTCTGAGCAGCTCTGGGCAGGTGGTAGAGATAATACTGCTCACTGCCAGGATGACTTGCCTAAAGCCTGTGTTGACCCAATTGAGGAATAAGATAACCCAAGTTTGAATTATCCATCCCAAAAGTCAACCTCTCAGGCTTGGATGGATTTCTTAATCTCCCTGAACTCTGATGTTTCTGTAACACGTGCCTTACAGTCAACACACACAGCCCTCTATATTCCCATTCTTCTCATTTTAATGAAGTGAGATTCTTGCCTAAATATTCTTATTCTTTTGACGATTTACTTATTCCTCCTCCTTATGGAGTACCTGAATGGGGGTTAAATTTCATTTCTGAATTAGATGTGTTTAATACATAAGACAATATGTGGTAGAATCCGTCACTCACTTCCCTCTCTCCACACTGGACAACTGTGATGTGTGTACCAGTGCTGGGTGTGTCTGTGCTAATACTCAAATTAATCCTCAGATGACCTGTTTTAAAGCCCAGACCTGGGAGGTAGGAAGAACTAGTAGAAGAGTTGGTTCTAATACTAAATCTATTCCTCAATATTAACTTTATCAATGAACGTGAGGTGAATTGAAAAAAATTATCTGCTTAATCCCTACTAACTCCTATGATTCACAAAGGGAAAATAACTCATGACAAAAAAATCAAGAACTTATTTGTTGGTGGTTTCAAACTTTAAAACCAGCCATCCTAATAAACAGCATTCCCTAGTCCTCCTGAACTGAGGTAAGAGTCAGATTGTAAAGACTGGAGTCTTAGTAAAGAGCATCTCTCATATGTCTCATATATGCCTCTTATCCATACAAGCTCACATTCTTTCTACTGCCTCACAGACAGCTCCCTATTCTCCCTGTTTCACTCTTTAATACATCCTCTACACAACATGGAGGCCAGTGTTTTAACCAAGACTGTGCTGCGGTAGGAATTAAGTATCTATAAGAAGATAATGGCCGAGCTTGTAAGGAGGCCAATGAGTTCACCCAGGTTTTATAAATGTGTCTTTGGCCCAAATTATCAAAGTTCCAAGGGTAATAGAAGTCTTAATAATATTGAAGTTGCATAATTGTCTTTGAGATGACTGAATGAATAAAAGAGATGAGACTCCCCTTTTGGCCTCAGTGGGGAATACAAGAGAAGAAGGAAGGGGAAAATATTAATGGGGCACTCATCTATGTGAGGCATTATATTTAGCACTTCATATAATTTAGATAATGTTATCTACACTACATATACCATGGGATTTTATTCCATTAATTTCCTTAATCCTTGCCTCATTCCAAGTGAGATTTTGAACTGTCTTTTTACTAATGTACTCTGTAAGACAGGGAAAAAATTAAGGTAACAGTGAAAATAAATTAAATGATTTAAATAGAGTCATATTTTGGATAAGGCTAGTGCTAAATAATGCGTAAAAAAGAATTCAGACTATTGTATAGTTGGGCTGGAAATCTGGCAATGAGCAGTTAAGCAATCAAACCAAAGTGTGGGCAAGTTTAGTTACATTACCTAGTTTCCATTAAAAGAGAAAAGTTAAAAAGGAACACCACAGCTTTTCCTGGCACTGAGAACAGAAAAAAATTTCCCCATGGATCCTATTAAGATGAGAAGGAATTTTTCTTCTGCAAGTCATATATTGTAATGAATTTGTGAAGGTAACAAAAGTTTGAATTAAGCTTTTATCCAACTTTGATCCTAAAAGATACAGGTTCTCATTCTGTCATGTATTTGGTCAAATGCAGTGATCAGGCAGGAAGTAACACTAAATAAGTGTACTTCACAGCCAAGTGCACTTTTCTAGTCGTTGCCTCAACCAACAGCATCAATATATGATTCCACACTGCCCACATTCCTGTTGAATACTAGTGCCATTCATCTAACATACCTTTAAAAATGTACATATATATGATCAGAATGACATGGTTGTAATATGGCTAAAGCATGTTCTCTTTTCTGTAATCATTAGTTTTGCAACTACTGGGACTGTTCACCAGGTCCGTTCCCCTAAACTGTGGTTCTCTTACAATTTAGTAAGCACCCCAGGGAAGGGAAGAAGAAAGAAGAGTATGATCTCACAGTAATAATACCCTATCTTTGCCTCCAGTTTTTTCTCTGACTGTAAAAATAAACTCAGTTCCAATTATTATTCCTTTGTAAAGGAAAAAGGTTCAGGCAAAGTGATGCAATATAAAAGAGCTCTATGCAGTCAAAATGAAATGGTGAACAAAATAGTCCAATTGCTGCAGAAGAAGAAAACGCTTGACTTTCTGGAAAGGCAGAATAGGAAACCCACAATTAAATTAAAAACCCTCACCTTTATAATGATGAGAGCTTTATCCTTTCATTAAACAAACATAAGCAGTGTATCTTACCTGCTTTCCCAGTAATGGTTCTGGTATTCTGATTTTCAGGGCTTTAAGTGTTAGGTAGTGGTTTTGTGATGTAAAATTACTGTAATTCCAGTTTCTTTTATTATCTGACACTGAATTGTAAAATTTCTATTAATAATTATTAACTAAGCATTTAAAATATATCAAGAATAAGGGAGGAAATATCCATTTTCTTTATTTCCTTATGGTTTATAAAATGAGGTCTAGATGACCTTTATTTTTAGTAATACCAAATATAAATAATTCATGTTATCTACATTTTACCGTGATGATTTATTTTTTTAATTTTCTTGGTATATAAGCATCTCCCAGAAGATAGTTTATGTGACCAGCAATTAATGCACAATACAACTGAAGAGTTTAAATGATCTTCAAAGAGTAAATGATGAGCTTGCATCAAGCACTTCAAAAAATATTAAAAGCTTCACTTTTTTCTTCAGGTACTCTAAATAATTGCCAAATGGACATATTTAATGGTCTTGTCTATTCCTTAACATTTTTGTCATGTGCTCTGCATTGGCTGCCTCGGTTACTCACTCCTCAAGCCCACAGCAGCAGGGTTTCAGCCCTCAGCACTGTGGTACAACAGCTGTCTGCCAAGTCACACATCATTTCTGAATCACTGATTCCAACAGTCTCATCCTCCTTGAATGTATTTATTCATATAGTTTTAAATACCAAATATTGCAATGTATTTAAAATATGCCAGGCACTCTGTAATGTCCTGACTCTCTTAGATCACATCCTGAGGTTCAGTAACTTTCTTGATGTCTTTACTGGCCTTTCCCAGGGTTAACTGTCACTCACTGAGACCAAATGTGATCTTATCATGTATAGATCATAATATAATCCCCCAACAGTTTTTCTGCTAGATTTACATAATGTTTCAGGTAGGAGGAGTTTGGGGGCACTGTGCACTGGCTCATTCTATTGAAGCCAGCATAGACATATGAATGAAAATGTTTTTCTAGAGCAGCACTGTCCAAAAGACCTTTCTGCAATGATGAACACGTTCCATATCAGCTCTGCGCAAGAGGATAGCCACTAGCTACATGTAGTCATTGAGCACTTGAAATGGAGCTAGTATTATTAAGGAATTGCATTTTTTTCTTATTTATCATGTTTAAGGAATTGCATTTTTAATTTAATTAATTCTAATGTAAATATCCACATGTGGCTAGTGGTTACATTACTGAACAGTGCCTTTGTAGAGCATGCCTTTCCTATATAATCTCTTCTGGACACATACTGAACTTTCATGTCTTCAGTACAAAACATACAAAACAAACATCTCTCAATCTCCACCGTCATCTGTATAATCCCCACTTCCTCACCTCCCATTTACTTCTTTTTTTTTTAACATCTTTATTGCAGTATAATTGCTTTACAATGGTGTGTCCGTTTCTGCTTTATAACAAAGTGAATCAGTTATACATATAAATATATCCCCATTTACTTCTTTGATCTGGCTTCTGCTCCTGCCAATTCACAGAAATCACAGAAGTATATTGCCAAATTCATGATATATGACACTGGGTTATTTCTCTCTTTTGTCTTACCTTCTTTAGCTTCTGAGTCACCCTCATCCTGGGTTACCCTTACTTCTCTGACCCACTGATTCATTCCTTCATGAATAATGTCTTTACTATGTGTGTCTGCTATGCGCTAGGATTTTGGGTGATGAGAAAAAGGACACTATCCCAGTTCACATATAGCTTATAGTCTGTGTTGTTCATTTTAAAAATCAGTGATGTTCAAACTAATTGGACCACAATGCAGAAATATGTTTTACTTTGTAACCAAGTATACATATATTAGTGTAAATATATTTATAATGAAAGTTTCAGGAAGAGATCTTTACTCAAATTATATGCAAAGCATATTAATATTTTCTGTACTGTTTTTTAGTGCTGGTCGAGACCTATTCTGCTGATTTCATGGCAGGCTCACAGTTTGAAAACCCAGCCCTAAATCCCAGCTCTCCCCAAACTCTGATGCTAGCCTTTGACGTTCCAGTACATGGTTCCAGTCCCTATTCACAAATACTGCTCCTTCCCTGGAATTCTGTCTCCACCCAGACTCCCCACAGATCACATTATGAGAATCAGCAGCCTTTCAGAACAATGGCCTATCTCAGGGTTGCCTCTTGTTCACTGGCTACAAATCTGATTTCACATCCTTTTTCCCAATCTTGCGCCTTCTCCTATATTTACTTTACTGGTGAATGGTTCTACCATCTACCCACTTAACCTAAGGAGAAACCTAGAGGATATTCTAAGTGCATTCCCTCTCATCCCTCTGCATCACATCAAATATCTTGGAGAGATTCCTCCTCTCCTTTCATTGTCATTGCTGCAGCTTAGACCTTCCTCACCTCTATTATAGATAATGTACCTCAAGTTCTGTCCCTTGGAACTTTCAGTGACAATGGAAATTTCTGTATCTGTACTGTCCTCTATGGTAGCCGCTAACCATGTGTAGGAGCTCTTGAGAACTTGAAATGTGGCTAGTGCAACTGAGGAACTAAAAATTTAAGTTTAAATAGCCATATGTGGCTAGTGACTAATGTACTGAACAGCACAGGTCTATATGATCTCCCCAACACAAGTATACCCCCTGCTAGTCTCTGGAACAAACAACCAACCAACCAACCCCTGAAAACATTTTTACTCTAATTCTTTGCCAATAAATGCTACATTTGTGGCAAAAATGTAATTTTTTCAAGAATATTTAAGTTTTAAATATCTACAAAAATTGTCAGAAATCGAACAAGGTTTTAGGCATTTGTATGTTG
Source organism: Phocoena phocoena (assembly GCF_963924675.1). NCBI lineage: Eukaryota > Metazoa > Chordata > Mammalia > Artiodactyla > Phocoenidae > Phocoena > Phocoena phocoena. The sequence continues at coordinate 85,497,819 of NC_089221.1, read as the reverse complement.
TCTGCAATATCCTTAATATTAAAATGTGTTAACATTTAAATGTCTTACTATATATTCTGATGTATTTGTATTCAAAATTAAGCAGATTTTGAAACTGATGATTTTGAAAATAACAGGAATATACGATTTAGTCAATTTTATTTCCTGCTTTATGTATATATACATTCAGAGGACTAAGTGATAACATTAAAGACAATTGTTTCTTCGTACTTGACTATTTTCCTTGACTATTTTCTACATTCTATTATTGTGTATACACTATAATCAGGGAAAGGGTATATATATATATATATATTTCATACATATGTATTTCTCCATGTATCCATGATAAAGGTCTCGGAAGTTTGAAAATGCCCAGTAAACAGCAGCTACATCTCTGCCCAAGAGAAAAAGGCATTAAGAAATCAAAATATCACCTTTATTACTGATAAAGGTTAATTTAGAAGGCATGCCATAACATGAGACCTAAATGAATCTGCTTAGATTCTATAGGAACAACCCACAAAAGGAAAATTTTAGTCTGCCATGCAGACAAACCTACCAAATTCACTACTTCACAGCTGATAAGTCTCGAAAGGAAAAATAGACTAAATCTCCCAACTAATATCCCAGTCATGGAATGCAGACCAAAGGTTATTGCTCACAAGGTAACTCACTCCCACTCCTTTGAGGACCAGGTTATTGGAAATGTTAGAAAAAAATCCCCATTATGTAACATGTGGATATATTCCCACCCTAACATACTCTAGCTTTTTCATCTATTTCACTGAGATTAATGATTAAGCCTATTTGCTCTCCAAATGCTACACGTTGTCTATTTGTGGCCAAATGCACAAAATTCTAATTACGCTAATCTCTCAATTTTGCTAACCCAGCAGTTACCAACAACCCTGAACAACCACAGTCCCTGGCCTCCCCGAGGCAGCTGCCTCTAAACAGCATCGAACATCCACATCATGAGAGGGGAAGAGAAAAAGAGACTAATCCACACACGCCGTATGCCTCTTTTATGTTTAGCTATCAGATAATTGATTTCAACTCCATGGGAAAGCATAAAAGAAATCAGTCTGCCTGGAAATCTGAGGAATTATTTCCTTCAGCAATTTATAATACAGACTTATTTTTAAAATGAAATAATTTGTATGTATCAATCAACTAGAGCAGTGGTCCCCAACCTTTTTGGCACCAGGGACTGGTTTCGTGGAAGACAATTTTTCCACTGATGTGGGAGGGGCAGGATGCTTCGGGCAGTAACGCGAGCGATGGGGAACGGCAGATGCAGCTTCGCTCGCGCTCGTGTGCCTGCCACTCACCTTCGGCTGTGCAGCCCGGTTAGTAACAGGCCACAGACCGGTACTGGTCCTGAGACCAGGGACTGGGGACCCCTGGACTAGAGAAAGAATGAGATAAAGTAGAAGAAACAATGAGAACTGAGCATCAGAAGACCTGGTTTGGTCTAGGTCCAGCACCAAGATATTGGGCATTTTGTTAGTGATTTTGGCTCTCAGAGCCATAGTTTCTTCGCAAAACAAAAGGTTTGAATTCCAGAGAACTTCTGGGTACCTTTATAATCTTTCCAATACATCTGTGCTTACATTCTCAAACATAGGATGAACTTCTCAGTAATAAGAATATTGCACAGCTCTTGCAACCTCAGCTACCAGAATTATTTCCTTTACACGTTAGAAACTCAATGTTTATTCTTTCTTCTTGATATTAAACAAGAATAAATTTGGCAAAATCTTAAGAAACAAAAATAACTAGGCAAACTCTCATCAACCCTTCATTTCTTGATTCTGTGATATGCTACTGAAAATAGAAGAGTGGTGTGATTTGCACATAGAAAGGGAAATAAGATTCATCTGTCTCATCCTGGCTTTATCATATATTTGGCTTGACCTTTGATGACCTCTCTATGCACTTTTCTAATGATAGGAATGTGGACTGAAGTACACTTTGCCTAAATGAGTTTAATTTGCATTAAAAGAAAAAGATATGTATCAATATCTTTCTTCTGAACAACTACAATTATCTGCTTACCAAAACCCTACTGCCAAATTGACATTCCTAATAATAGCAAATATTTATAACAGTTAGTGCTTACCCCATCTCAGACATTATTCTGAATTTTAAAAAATACGTTAGCTCACTATTCTTCTCAAAATGCTTTAGTAGCTTTCAATAACCTTAAGGTATAGTCTGCCTTCATACTAAATATGTTATACATATGTATGTATAATAAGAAATAAGTTTGGATATATATACATGACTCTATTCCACTTCCACATGGGTTACCCTTGCCCTCCCCCCCTTGCTTACCTGCAACCTCCCACTCCAACAGAGGGAAACCTGGCTCTCAGTACCTCCATCTATTTACTTAATTATACAGTTATAATATTTCTAGGTGGTAGTTTCAGACTTTGTAGACAATATGCCTATAGGAAATAACTATCAACTACAGTCCAATATTTATGTACAGTTACTTTTACCTTTAGTCCTATAGACTCCACTCATTTCCCAAGTTACGTAGGTTAGTGCCTTGTCCCCAGTGTACTTTAATGAGGCTGTTTACTACCTTTAAAATACAGTTAGACTGGTCACATTGTGTCTTCTATGCTGGATTCTCTGACTTCCTACATGATATATTTTTAATTTGCATACAATATTCACTCTTTCTGTTGTAAAGAAAACAAATAGATTTTGACAAATTCAACATTACATTATCATACAGAGTGGTTTCATCAGCCTATAAAATTCTGCACTTGACCTATAAAACCCCCTACTCTGAATTCCTGGAAACCACTCTTTATACCTCTGTCTTTTCTAGAATGTCATATAAATTACCTCATACAGTGACATATTTTAGACTTTTTTTTTAAACTAACCAATATACACTAAAGATTCATCAATGTCTTTCCATTATTTAATAACTCACTTCTTGCTAATGCTGAACAGTATTTGATGTTATGGCTGTGACAGAATTGTTTATCCGTTTACCTATTGAAGTACATCTTGGTTATTTCCAGTTTATGAAGATTATGAATAAAGGTGCTATAAACATCTGTGTGAAGGTTTATGTTTAGATATAAATTTTCAAATCAATACCTAGGAGTACCATTGTGGAATGAAATAGTTAAGATCATGTTTAGTTTTGTAAGAAACTACCAAACTTCTTTCCAAAATGGCTGTTCCATTTTGCATTCTCATCAACAATAAATGAAAGTTCCTGTTGCTCTGCATCACCACTGAAAGTAAGTAATGTCAGTTTTATAGATTTAGTGAGGTTTTATCTTTTCGGATAAGGTGTCTGTTCAGATCTTTTGCCCAATTTTTAATTGTGTTATGTTCTTAGTTTAATAAATTTTTTATACATATTGGATAAAAGTATTTTATCAGATATGTTTTAAAGTACTTTTCTCCTAGTACATGACTTGTCTTTTATACTCTTAGTAGTATCTTTTGTAGACCAGAACTTTTCAAATTTTAATAAAGTCCAATTTACCAATTTTTTCTTCCATAAAAAGTTTTGCTTTTGATATTGTATCAAAAACTTTTACAAAATCCAAGGTCACATAGATTTTACTCCTGTGTTTTCTTCAAAAGTTTTATAGTTTTCCATTTTCCATTTAAGTTTATGATCCATTTTAAGTTAATATTTTTGCATATGTATCCAATTGTTCCAGCTCCATTTCTTGAAATGTTTTATAGATTATCTGCATACTACTGATTTCAAATTGAATTATGGCTAGTTTGTAAGTATAAATTATTTATTATTAAAATATAACTCAGGAAATATTGTAACTTGTTAAAAGGAAATTTGAACTTCTATATATCTTGTAGGATTATGTCACAATTTAAAAATTTCCAAATATTCTCCCTCAAAAACAGGTGGTAATTACCTTTTCTACATAAATATGTTTCTTGTGTAATTCAAGGTATATTTGGTCATTTATTCTTCAATGTACATTATTGCACAGATTAATCTTAGCATCTAAGCCTTCATGAAGGCATTTAATCATTATACATTATCATTTTACCTTTATTACTGTAAAACTTTATCAGTATTCTTCATTCATCCAAAGGATTTTCTTAAATTATAACTCAAATCTAATTCCTGATCTTCATGAATCTATGCTCCCTGTCATTCCCAAATTAGCACTGAATTCCAGTAGTTGAGTAGAACTGCGATCAACTGAAGCTATTTATTTTTAATGTGCAATTGTTTGTGGAGCTAATATTAATTGGACTCATTGGTTTCTCATTTAAAACAATTAAATCAGGAAAATAAAGCAGCTTGCAAATGATCACACTGAACTGCAGCGTAAAGAGCCCTACCATTTCTTAATTGACTGAATATTAGTAAAATTACTTGAGAAAATAAAATTAGTTAAGCTGTCCCAGATGTTGTTCCTGGACACTCCTCTGGTTTTCATAGAATATCAAGATTTTAAAATGTTTGAAAATAAGAAACAAATCAGAATAAGAAATGAAAACTTTTCATTCATGAGATCCTTAAGACATAATTGGGAGTGACTAGAATCAGTTTTAATACTTGATAGAGAGTGCCTGTGAATATTTATTTCCAGGATTTTATGAATATTTCTGATGCACCTTTTGGAGCACTCAAAGGTCAGAGTGTTGTTGAATAACACCCTCTTTGACCAAAGCCTCTAGTAAGAAATACCACATGGAAATGATTTCCTACAATTTAACAAAGAGAAAAAAATGTCTTTCTTCACCAAATAATAATATGGAGCTGAGTGAAACTTATGTTACTGGGTTGACTGATGAAAGTAAACATGTTAAGTCCTAAGGGAAAGTGATAGTGAGTTAAATCAATAAAGTACATAACCTTGCCTAAAAGCAAAATGAACTAAGTTTTTTGTTTGATTTTTATATAAGTATGAGCCACTTTCCATATATAGGGTTTAGCATTATCAACTTATACATTTATATAAAATATATTCATGAGGCAATGTTGTTTTTCACATAAAAAGTTTTCCCCATGATAGGATTAGAGATGCTAGTATACATTCATTAATTTGCTTTTTTCTAAAAATACTGACTGCCTTTTATTTGCCATGCTCTGTCCTCTGCCTTGAGTGTATAATATTGGGCAAAACAAGCAAAAGATAGTATTTGCTTTTCCCTCCAGCTTTACTGAGGTATAACTGACATATAACATTGTATAAGCTTAAGGTATACAACATAATGCTTTGATTATGTATATACTATGAAATGATTACCACAATAAAGTTAGTTAACACATCTATCACCTCACATCATTACAATTTTTTTGTGATGAGAACTCTTAAAATCTACTTTCTTAGCTACTTTCAAATATATAATACAGTATTGTTAACTTAGTATCTGCTTTTATGGTGCTCATAGTTTTGAGTGGAACAAATCTGGTGAGACAGAAAAAGAAGAAAACATTGGTCAGTTTTTGGGTAAGTACCTTCTCATTAATTGCAACTTTGTCTTAAAGAATTATCTTGAGCACTCTGAAAACAGATTCACAAATACCACCATAGCTAGTCATTCAAATCTTAGTAAAACTTATGAGAAAGGAATTTGCAGAAAATTGCTAGAGAAGTATAGTGAGTGTGTCCAGTCATATGGATGGACAAGGCACATTATCAGGTGTTGACCTTCCAGGGAAGGGAAGGTAGTTACAGAGTGAGGAGTACTGAGGGGTAGATAACTCCCAGTATAATTCAATTATTCCTCAACTGTTTTGCTCAGAGATGTCCCTGTATATCTATGACATAAATATTCAAACCTAAGTGTTTTTCATAACAAAATGGTAACTGTGAATTGCATATTACATTTAACTATTGAAATAATAAGTTAATATCCTTTTGCCTCTTACTGTTGGGAAAGATTTAATTTGGTTATTAATTTAGTGAAGTACCAAAAAGTGCTGAGATATAAGTTCTTAAAGTATTAATAATATAACTTTGATCATTTGACTTAGTTGAAGCTAAATGTCCCTGGGCCCTGATGGGGATTCTGGTTAGATTCTCATAGTGAATACTTTAAAAAGGCAGACAAAAAAGGAACAAATTGGAAGTCATAGGGAGGATTAGCAATACATGTGTGGGGAGGACATCAGGGTTCAGAGGGGTTGAAATGGTGAGGGCAGAGGAAGTGTAGTGGTCCTAAGGAACATTTTCTACATTCTGGAGGATACAGAAACAGTACAGGTCATGGAGGGAAGGAAGTAGAGACCCTCATGGAATGCAAACTTGTTGTATAAAGTTGAGATGTGCTTGGAACAACTGTCCTTTTAACCGTGTGCCTGGCTGATAACAAAGTGAGACCATCAGTCTTTATACTTAAGAGTGTGTGAAATTAAGAGCATTGTGAAAGACAGGTGAGCCATATGAGGTTGCAGTGCTGAGATCCACTGAGCTTCAGGAAAGGGTTGTGTGGTCTTTTCCTGAGTAGACTCCTGTGTGGTTTCCATATCTCCCTATTATAAAAGTTCAGTGAATGAACAATAAAACTGAATGAGCAGAGTATACAAGAAAAAGAAAAGTAGAATATATATTTAAGTTCTGGAAGATGCAAAGTAGATGACACCATGGACTTAGACTTACAAAATAACAGGATGTTCTAATATTCTCAATATTCACATAACTAATGGTAGAAATATGAGTGGCTGGAGTGACCTAACTTGGGGTACAGAGTAGGTTATAGGAAATCATTGGTTGTGCAACTAAGAATCCAGTCAGGTTTGAGAAACTGGAGGTCCCCATCTCCCTGTGGTGTGTGTTTGTTCTTGATCTCTGATGAGCTGTGAGGACAGGACTTTAGGAGTTGCAGTTCCCGTGAGCCTGGAAGGTCCAGAGCTTGTTGTAACTATAGTGTTACGGATTTGGGGTTCAAAACTGATCTTCAAATGACTTCCTACCCCTAGCTTCTACTCTGCTTCTCTCTCACTATAACACTGACATAAATAATACATGCCACACAATTTCAAATTGGGACAACCAAGCAAATGAGCATTTACTTCCATATACATAATGGGAAAAATACCTCTGGTGTTATCTATAGCAAATGAAAATGCTTTCATTCATTGCCTATATAGTGCCAACGCATGTAACTTAGACCAAGAATTTTTCCAATTTCATTGGGTCACTGACTTAGTTGATACTAAATTGGGAAGCCAAACAAACCACACGATTGTTAACACAATACCATTTTGATGTACTGTCGGTCTGTAAGATGGATACTGATGCATCACATGTGTAAAGACTGCATTGGTCATGTTGAATGAGTTCTTAATTTTATTTTTCATTTCCCTTAAGGTAACTATTAATTATATTTATTTATTTCCACTAAAAATGGAACTACAACATTTTGAACTAGTAAAATTGTCTTGAATATCTGGACATATCTTTGAAAACTGCAAAATATTTTTAGTTTTGTCATTCCTTTCAAATAATTCTCTATTATTATTATTATACTTTACTTTGGATGGCCCTGATTCTCTGAATAAAACCTTTCTTTGTGAAGCAAATGATTCAATTAGCCTTCTTAAATTATTATTTTTAGGTTTACTTTTAAAATAGTTGGACTACATTCTTTACCTAGTTATTGACTTATGAACTGATTTAATGTCTATGAGTGCCAAGTAAAATTTTGTTTTCAAGCTGAATATAACCAAAGTGCACACATCTTTTGCGTTTTATGAAATTTGAACATTTTCCATTTTCCCTTTTAATTAAAATCTTATTTCACTTCTCTTATTTTCCCTATTTTTCTCTGAGTAGTTAAAACAAGTGTAAACCAGAAATTTCAAAAGAACAGGAACACTTGGCTGTATTTCTGGCTGATCAAGAAGCAGAAAATGCAGGAAATCTAATGAGAAAGCTTATTATTATGATTTGCACAGCTCAGCTTTTGCATAATCAAGCATGTCAATGCACTCACACATTTGCAAATGTTGCTTAGCACCACACATCTGAATCTTTTTAATGCTTCTCCATTACCATTGCTTTTGCTGCCCCACTCAGGAAGTGGTCATCCATGACCCCAATTTTCAAAATGGGCCAGCTAAAAACAAAGACTGGATGTGTTTCCTAATCCTATCAAACCTTTTTTTTTTTTTTTTTTAAGCAGAATGAAAACAGGTGGTATTCTCAATTTTTAAAGGAGCCAAATTATGAACTGTAAGCTGAATATGGCTGTGATTATCCAGGTACAATTGCTCACATGAAAGTTGGTAGAATTGTAGAAGAAGCTATGCAATATTCAGGTCATCTTTGTTAGCAGCTGTGGTGCGTTTGATCTCTTAATATCATGCAGTACTTCAGTTAATGTTATAGGAACGTGTGTTGCTATTTGTCAGTATAATAGTGTAATACATATGTATGAAGTTGGGTGTCATGCCAAGGAAACTACATCTACATCCACCCAAAAGAATTGATATGAGTAGTAAATACCTCTCACTCCCTTTCTCACCTTTCCCTCATCCCTACACTTAGGACTCATATTAAAACATAGTGAAATGGTGAGGCATCATAAGACTGGTCACTATCAGAGTCTGGTGATACTTTAAAATTCTGGTCCAGTAAATAAAAATAACTTTATGGCAATCCATTTTATAGCTATTTGTTATTATTATTATAGTTATTTTACTGTATTTGTGATTATTAAATGAATGATTAGATATTGATTCTGAACAAGAGAGAGATGAATTTCAAAATCAGATTTTTCATGTTATTATGTATAACGGTGAAATAAAGTTTGAGCATCAGTGATTAGTGTTTCCTAAAATACTTCATAAATAAGAAAGAAAACCATAGATGATGGTAAAATTCAGTGGATTTGTAGGTGATTGAAGAATCCCTTAAAAAGGTTGCTGTGTCATGGATTCCTGACAACCTGTAAAGGCTACAGGTGGTGAGGTGACATGGGAGCAGGGATCATAATTAATATTCAGAAGAGGACATTGAGGCCTTTTTCATCAAATGTATAGATGGCATAAAAGCCTTGAGAGCTAACCAGTATTTGAAAGAACAAAGTCAGAATACGAAATGCTGTCGACAAAATGGGAAGATAAGTAACATATAATAAGATGGAATTTTAAAACATTAAATGGAAAGGATTATCCTTGTTCTGAAAAATAATATTTTTGCAAAAATAACATAACATGTGGAAGATGAGGCATAGCAAAAACATGTGCTAGGGATTTTAACTGGAGGAAAGATTAATATGAAACAACTGCAGGATAAATAAAAGCCCTCAGAATATTTTGAATACATCAACCTTTGAACAGACCTTTATGTGTTCCAAGAGAGACTTTAATGTGACTTCCCACAAGCTTATATTTTCAGGTCTAATTTTGAAATTGGATTAGTATATTAGAATTTTAAATCCTTTCAGTATCGTGATAGAAAAATCAAAGCTTGCTGACCATCTACCTCTTAAGATATGATCAAGACCTGTACTCAATATCTTAGGTACGATCTACTCCAGGTAGATAAGAAAAGTCATCTTATACATTCTGGATACTAAATTCATGCATACAATTATTTTTAAATATGTATTTAGACTCAATAATGGGCCAGTAGCCACAGAAAGCACAAATATTAGTTTCTCTCTGAAGGAAATATCTAAAAATATTAGGAAGGCTATCTTCATAAATTTTTCACTGAATTATTTTAGGAAAAGTAAAAATAATATTGAGGACAAAAACTGAATAATAGATAGGTATATAATATTCTATATATATATATATATGGCAGGATACTGTCAAAGAATAATATTTCTAAGGACTTTATAATAACATGAATTTGCTCAAGTCAACATGTTAAAAAACAGTAAATGAAGATATATATGTGAACACAGTCATGTGCAAGGTTATAAAAAAATCATACCAAAATGGATTAAAGTATATATAAGTGAACACATTTAATACTAGTTAGAAATGTCTGTTGAAAAATATGGGCAAATCACATGAGAGAACAATTCACAATCATAGAAAGTTACCTGGTAAACAAAATGTAGAAACAGCTTAACTTGTTCAAAGGAATCAAATAAACCTAACTGAAAACACTAATGCCATTTTAGTTACCTTAATAAGCTTAAAAAAAAAGTATATAATAACATGATGAGATCAAAATTGCAACAACCAGGGCTTCCCTGGTGGCGCAGTGGTTGAGAGTCCGCCTGCCAATGCAGGGGACACAGGTTCGTGCCCCGGTCCAGGAAGATCCCACATGCCGCAGAGCGGCTGGGCCCATGAGCCATGGCTGCTGAGCCTGCGCGTCCAGAGCCTGTGCTCCGCAACGGGAGAGACCACAACAGTGAGAGGCCCGCATACCATTAAAAAAAAAAAAAAGAAAGAAAAAAATTGCAACAACCAAGAAAAGATACGTATTCACAACTCTAACAATGTACTGTTAAAATATTTATCAAAAACTATAAATTCACATATTTTGACCCTATTCCTCCTAAATTTTAATCCTGACTATGAAAAGCTTTCTTATGCAAAAACACAAGCAGACTAGAAACTCGAACTGTGTAAATGATCCTTGAAATGTTACATGAAACTTCTGAGGGCACTCAATGCACCTAATAATAAAGGAATGCTTAATTATGCTGTTCTCACAATGGAATATCATGCTGTTATAAAATAATTTATGAAGTTTGTAAAACAGCATATAGATATGATATACTGTCAAGTGAAAGTCAGGTTACAAACTGTAAATACATTAATATTTAAAGCTACATAAAATGTATAGGCATATGTAAAAATATTAAAGGGAACTCTGAAACTGACAATAATTTTGTTAGCATGGTTGAAAAATGGAATGATTTCCATATTGAATTATTTAAAAATGTATTTTAAAAATAAAATCATACTTAAAGCCAAGAAGAAAGTCTAGGACATATGTGTGTGATATATATACATATATATACATACCTGACACTAAAGCAAATCATAGATGGCTTACTATGGAAATAAGTAAAGAGGAACTTCCCTGGCAGTCCAGTGGTTAAGACTCTGCCTTCCAATGCAGGGGGTGCAGGTTCAATCCCTGTTCGGGGAGCTAAGATCCCACATGCCTCAGGACCAAAATACCAAAACATAAAACAGAAGCAATAATATAACAAATTCAATGAAGACTTTAAAAAGGGTCCACATCAAAAATCTTTTAAAAAAAATAAAGTTGGGGAAATAAATGAAGTAGATCTTTGTAAAATATTGATATTTAAGGAATAGGCAAAAGATGAGGACTCACATTAACCTGATTAAAACGACAAAGCGGGCTGAAAAAGACTAAGTTGGCTGCATCTCCAACAAAGTGAAAAAGGTTTAGTTCTTCACGACGGCTGGTGATGTACTTGCTAAGGTAGTTTCCTCTCCTACCTAATTATGCTTGAGTACAAACAACAAACCTTCACTACTATGAAGTAACCAGAGTATTCCACCTGCAGGAACCTGTACTAAATGATGTGCTTATTTGCAAGTTAGCAGTAGCAAACCTAAGTTAAAGCTGTCATTTTGGGATTGGCTTAAAGGAGGCTGTGTCCAGGATAAAACTCTCTTTACAAAAGCTGTCTGCTCTGATCCCATCTCTAGAAACTGGCAAAGCTACTCCAGCAGGTGGGAAAATAGGCTGGGTGACACAATATGACTGAAAGTAGCGAGCACTCCTACTCAACTCAGGCAAAAGCAGAGGTGGAGTGTCTCTCCTTCTCTTCCTGAGTCCGACTGTGTATGTCTACATAGTGGTCTCCTTGCTGCCCCCAAACACCCATCATCTTCTCCTCCAGGTAATGCTCTACTGCCAATCCCTATCCCTTCATCACTATCCCAAATCCCAAGAATCTCACTTCTTAGCCAAAACTAACGAAATGACAAGGAAGCCCAGCTCCTCTTGTTGGCACATGTCAGAGAGTATAGCAGAGGTGTGTAATTGAAGGCTCTAAATGGAGGATGCGTTTTTACTTGACCACTGACTCTAATACTGTGTTTTTCCAGAAAATCTCAAGTAAAGTACTTCACCATACTGGCCCAAATTCTAGGCTAAACATGGAGTCTTGAATGTTACTACAATGCCTATTCACTTATTCAATAATTTTTTACTGAACACCTAGAACCTGGCAGAGGAAAGATTGAGATGAATATGATTTCCTCAAGGTGTTTAACATTTAACAGATGAAATTTAAAAAGCATGTGAATAATATGAATATACTTACAATATTTTGGTATGGGTTAATAATGTTACACATATAAAATTATACCACCAGTAAGATGGAATCTTAGCTATGAGTAAGGAGTTATGGTAGACAGATGCCAGAGAATAAGGGAAGTGTCTTTAGTACAGCATCTAGAAATACTGGCAGAAATTCTCCTGGAGAATTACTAAATCATTCCAGACAGAAGAAAAAGCATGGATGAAATAGAGACACATGAAAGGATCAACCATTTTAGAGAAAGTTCCAGTGCTTCCTTGTGACTAGAGAAAAGGGTATATGGCAAAGAGTGCTGGGAATGAAACCTTTAATAGAGCTAATTGGGAATCTGTTTTGGAGTATATGTGGAATTAGAGTTTGAGGCCATGAAAATAATCCAAGTGAAAGATGTTAAGATACAAAAAGGGGTGTGGGAATGAGAAGAGGATTGAATATAAAAGCTCATAGAATACGAGAGATATTTTAGAACTGGAATTCATAGAACTTTAAGGTGGGAGCTCCCTAAAGCAAAATTGTTCCTTTAGCTGAGATGGTTCAAGAATATCTTTCTTAAAATGTAGGCATCTAGCTGTAGCTAACATATTATTTTATGCTGGTTTCCCACAAAAGCAGACCTTGTTATGGGTACAAGTAGTTTACTAGGCAGATCTCAAGAAGCACTAGTAGAGCAGGAATATGAGACAAAGAAGGAAAATAAGTCAATACAGGTGCATATGTAAACAGGTTACCACTGTGAGTTACTGAAGCTCAATCCCACTGGGAAATGTTTCCAGGTTATTCCACCCAAAGTGTGATTCCCATTCATCAACTCCATCCATCACCTGGTTGTATACCACTCATGGGGGCATTAAATTGTTTGCACTCTGCCTTGACCCTTGCCCACAGACTGAGAATATTTTTATAGCCAAAGAATATGCCTCTAGACAGAGTCACAGGTGTTTGCAGTAAGAAGCTGTCAGAGCTGTGAGCACCAAAGAGATTTGGGTGTGAACTCAAAGCATCTGCTAAACACATTAAACCACTATTTCTCAACTGAGAGAATTCTGTAGAATTCTGTATGAATTTCTACAATAAACTTTAATGTTTAAAAAAATTTTTTTATTATCTACTTAAACATAGCTTCAGCATATTCTGAATCTGGCTAATACCTTTGAACTTTGCTTCCTGATAGTTTCAGTAACTAAGTGATAAATCATACAAAGAAGTATAAATTTTAAAAAAATAAATAAGAAAAAAGTCATGACATATTGTATGAATGGAGGTTTCAGAGAAATTTTAGTAGAGAAAAGTTGGAGATTTTATTCAGATGGCCCAAGCTAATAAACACATACCATGTGTTTGGGTTGAATTGTGCCCAACACTCAACAAATTCATTTGTTGAGTTCTAACTCCCAGTACCTCAGAATGTGACCTTATTTGGAAATAGTCAATGAAGATGGAATTAATTAAGATGAAGTCATTAGGATGGGTCCTAATTCAATATAACTAATATTTTTATAAAAAGGGGAAATTTGGACAAAGAGACACACGTACACTATGTGAAGATGAAGGCAGAGAACTAAAACCCAAGGAATGCCAGAGATTGCCAGCAAACCAGCAGAAGATATTTCTTCTGGAGGAGGGAGGCACGAAACAGATTTTCTTTCGAAACTCTCAGAAGGAACGAACCCTATCAACACATTTATCTTGGACTCTGGGCTCCAGAACAATGAGGTAATAAATTTCTATTGTTTAAACCACCCAGTTTTTGACTCTGTTTTGGAGGCACTAGCAAAATAACACACATACCAAAGTAAAATAAAACCTATGTCTCAGTAGGCAATAACAAATATCATGATCATAGGGAGACTAGAACACTCAATCATTGTTCATCCCATTAAGTTAATGTTTTTATTTTTATTGGTTTTGTAGTTTTATTTACTATTTTTTTATTATTTTTATTATTATGGTATATAACAGCTATAAGCATAAGGAATTTATGTTATAATTTCAATAAAGTTAACATTTTAATAAAAATAACTTGATAGTTACTACCTGAGAATATTTTTAATGGGTTCCATGAAAACATATCTTGAGAAATCCTGCTGTAAACTATTGGCATTTTTTTCTTATTAGTATGGTATGACTGACGTGATGGTTAATTTTATGTGTCAACTTGACTGGATTAAGGGATATCCAAATAGCTGGTAAAACATTATTTCTGGGTGTGCCTGTGAGGATGTCTCCAGAAGAGATTAATATTTTAATCAGTAGATTGAGTAAAGAAAATTGCCCTCACCAATGTGGGTAGGCATCATCCAATTCCTTGAGGGACTGAATAGAATGAAAAGGTGAAGGAAGAATAAATTAGCTCTCTCTGAGCTGAGACATGACATCCACCTTCTCCTGCCCTAGGACATCAATGCTTCTGGTTATCAGATGGGGACTTACACCATTGGCCCTTGATTCTCTTCCAGTTTCTCATCTTTACAGTTTTTTCTTTTGGGGTGCAGGTATCTTTTTTTTGGGGGGGGTCTCCAAAAACCTTTATCCATTAATATAAAAATATGTAGAACTTGTAAACTTTCAGGCTAACATCTTTCATTTTGGACATCTGAAATGAATTGAGATCACTATTCTAAGACCTAAGTTCCATGACAAGTCCAGCTTCACAAAAGTGCCTATAATTTTATATGTTAACTTGGCTGGGCCATAGTTCCCTAGATATTTGGTCAAACATTTATTCCTGATGTTTCTGTGAATGGTTTTTGGGTGAGATTAACATTTAAATTGGTGGACTTTGAGTAAACCAGATTACTCTCTATAGTGTGCGTGTGGGGGGGTGGGGGGGTGGGGGGTGGGAGGCTTATCCAATCATTTGAAGGCCCTTAATAAACAAAGACTGACCTACCTGGAAAAAGAAGAAATTCTGCCAGCAAATGGCCCTCAGACTTGAACTGCAAACTTGCTTTCTCCCTCCATCTCCAGACCTCCAACTACCTTGCAGATTTTGGACTTGCGAGGTTCCGTAATTACATGAGACAATTCTTTAAAATCAGTAAATCAGTCTCTCTCTCTCTCCCTCCCACCACCCCTGCCTCTACATATACATCCTATTGGTTCTGTTTCTCTGGAGAATCCTCACTATTTCTGAGTACCTGTCCTTAAATAAATTACCTGGACTAATATGGGTGCAAATGGTATCATTAGTCTACCTTGAGTCAGGTAGCCATCTTTGAGCCAATCAATGGTGGGAGAAGACTGGAATATGCAAAGTATGGCAAGTTCCTATATGAGCATTTGATCATACAGTTAGAGCAAGAAAGAAAAAAAATTATTTTACTGAAGAACAAAGTTTGGAGAGCTGTATGAAGAACATCTCACACATATAAATGTGTTTGCTGAATCAGCCACCAAAAATAGCACAGTTTAAGATAAAAGACATGTAAAACTAAGGTCCAGGTGTAGTATTTTTTTTCAAATAAAAAATATAAAAGAGTTTAATTAATTCCATCTGGCAAAAAGTACCATGTGACTAAACTTAATTAAACCAGTGAATTTCAAAGTATGCAACTGACTGGCCTCACACATCTGCTATTTTTCTAAAAATGACATTTGTAGAGTATCTTAAAAGTGCTTTGGACCTAATTTGTTTTCACTATTGAATTCAATCTATATTTTACATGTTAAATTACAGATTACGTAATATATTATGTAAAATACACAATTCATCTGATTTCTTAATTAAACCGAATTTAATCTAAACAAAATATGTATGGAAATCTTAAAGTCAAATAAATATTGAAATATGCTATAGTATTTCATGCCATAACATTTTATGGCCACATAATTAAGATTTATAATGTGCAGTAAATATTTACAGCCTGAAAATAGAATCAAAAGAATGTCCAGATATGAGAGAGACTCATGTATTTCCCCCATGATTCCATTACAAGCACTTTGGCACAGATTTTAGTCACACAGTGGTTGGGTATATGAGTTTGTGGTCAATTCTGGACAAAGGATAGATTAAATTGGAAGGCTGAGGACTGCTAATTTCTATTTTATAGTCTTTCTTAATAATAGCAATCAACAGGAGAGTGGAAGTCTTTCATTTATGACTCTTTTGGGCAATAAGAGGCTCCCCCTTCTTTCATTCAGACCCTAATATAAGGTACTACTACTCTGACAGAAATTTACCAGTAGATCCATTTTATGAAGAATACAGTAATTGTCCAGTAAGTGAATTCATGTCCATAGAGAATTGAGAGGGAGTTAGCTGGCCTTGAAAGCCAGACAACATACGTCTGTTGCTAACTCTGTCACCCATTAATTGTCACTGAGGAAACGTGAATTCTCTGGACATTAGTTTCCTCAACTGGATATTGTGGGGAACAGAAGGAAGTCTCCATCCTTCAATTAAATGAAATAAATTTTGATTCTACTACACATAACTGTTTTAAGGAAAATATCAACAAATAGGGCAGTAGAACAAATACGTTTTGATTCTACTACATGTAACTATTTTAAGGAAAATATCAACAAATAGGGCAGTAGATGTGTCAATTGTTCACAGAACAACCATTTTCACTTTTTCAAGCACATCTCATGTCTTTTTGCTCTGTCAACAAGACTTTCTTTGGGAACTGAAACTGAGCCTCAATACATCCATTTCAAAAATCTGCAGATACTTCGGAATTTCTGTGCATAATGAGATATTTTTCAGAAAAAAAAAAAACCTTAGCTGTGTGTGTAATATCAAACTTGCAGATTGAATATTTTAATGTTATATTTTTGGTCACTGAATCAAAATCTTTCTCAACTGAATACTTAATCACTATAACATATCCCTGGAACTTATTTCAAATCTATGGCTTTAAGTTACTTTCAAAATACCATGAGTATTTTTGAAACTAGCAGTGAATACTCCCCATTCCATAAAATACAACCCTAAACCAACATTCAGGTTTGCACTGTGTTCTCATACTTCCTAATTTTCCATATCATTTGTCTTGTTTCCATTCTTTCTGATTTAGTATCCAGTTTACTTAAGCAATTATTATCATTTCAGCTGCTGAGTGCTACAGGATATATTGCCTTAATATTGTTGCTGCATCCCAGCCGTTATTCCTGGTGCCTACAACAAATGATCCTTCAAGTAACACTGCAGAACAAGAGTAGTAGGTACAAATGCACTGCTTCCAGGAACATTCAATCTCCATACTGAGACCCCAGGGACATTGGAAAATTGTTATGACAACAGAACATGAGTAGTTTCATTTGTTTGTTGGTTGATTTGTTTTAAATGTATTTGTTCATTGGTTCTTTAATTCATTTGCCTTTAAGTTATTGGCTTTTACTGTGTATTTTATTTTATTGGGGAATAATTATGAGGCAGGTCTCATTTTTAACAAAATAATTTTTTAAGCAGCCATTGTGGAATGTAGGTACTCTCACAAAAATCATGTTTTTGCAAATTGTTTTATACAGGATCAAATGTTATTTTGCTGTTTTATAGACAACATTGCAATATAACTATCACACGCTTGCTTGCTTATGCCAACTCTGCTTGTTCCCTCTGATTTTTCTACTACTCTCTTTCTCTTTTTTAAAAAAAATTCCTTTATCTGCCTGGCTACTCTTCTATTTTGTTGTTATTGCTGTTACTTATTTGATTGGCTTGTTTTGTTTAGCTATCCAATTATTATTTGTTGATTAAATCATAATAGATATCACATTCAGAGCCTAGTAAGAATTCTTGTCTCAGACAATTTGGGATAATAGAGAAGACTTCCATGAGACTCAGAATGCAGGAGAGAGCTTTTAAACATGCTTAGTTTTGAAAAAACAATAATATATGGTCAGGTATAGTGCATTTGGTATCCCAAAAACGTACAGTGAAATGCAGTTTGGGATATAAGAAATTTATTTTAATCAACATCTGTGGAAAAATAAGGTGGGATAAAAAGTAAGAAGAATAATTCAACTATGATATAGGTCCAACAAAACCTCACCCAAAACAATGGAAAGGTCTGAAAGGAATATTGCCTTTCAGAGTGTTCTGTATCTGGTTGAAATGCCCAGATATTTATACTCCACCTCACTAATCAACCAGATCCATACCACCCCAAGGAGAGCATAACCTTATACAAGGCAGCTCTCTGAAACTTAGGCCAACTCTGAACTAGAGGCTTTCTTTTTCTTTTTCTTTTTTGGCCATGCTGTGCGGCACGCAGTATCTTAGTTCCCCGACCAGGGATAATAGAACCTGTGCCCCCTGCGTTGGGAGCGCAGTGTTAACCACTGGATCATCAGGAAAGTCCATCTAGAGGCTTTCTGATGACAGTATTCCCACAAATGGAAATAAATACTCCTTACACAGGTATCAGGGTGGAACCTCACTGTGTCCACAACATCAGAGAAGACTAATTTGGAATATCATAGACAGATGTTACCATGATATATATATTCTCTGGCTCAGACCCAGGATATTTTTCAAAGTTTCACGAAGGAAGAAGCTATGAAACAAAATGAAAATTAACTTTGAGGACCTAGAATAAATTGTAATGTTTCCAAGGTCAGAATATCCCAGTAGACTCAAGTATTTCTAGAAAAAAAAAAAAACTGAACTCTAACAGAAACAGCACATTAACAATAGTACATTAACTACATTGGTAGGAAAAATACTTATCCGTGCAATAAGAATTTATGCATGCATATTTTATGTTGGAGGCGATGCTGATGATGGAGGGGGTGGAAAAAGCATAGTAAGTTTCAATCGCAGATATAATTATCAAAATTTCAGAAGCTCTCACATAAAAGCTTATCTTTTATCCATATTAGGATGGAGGATCATGACAAGCTTTTTGAACTCATTTAGGTTCCCACATTTGTTCTATATTTTTCAAGTCCACTACATTAAGCCAATAGCTAGGGAAGGAAAGGATGGTAAGCAGGAAGTTTCTAAAGACCAGGTCTAATAAAAAGAAATGAAACAGAGTTATTTGTAGTGAGGTGGATGGACCTAGAGTCTATCATACAGAGTGAATTAAGTCAAAGAGAAAAACAAATACTGTATGCTAACACATATATATGGAATCTAAAAAAAAATTGGTTCTGAAGAAACTAGGGGCAGGACAGGAATAAAGACACAGACATAGAGAATGGAGTTGAGGACATGGGGAGGGGGAAGGGTAAGCTGGGACAAAGTGAGAGAGTGGCATGGACATATATACACTACCAAATGTAAAATAGCTAGTGGGAAGCAGCCATATAGCACAGGGAGATCAGCTCAGTGCTTTGTGACCACCTAGAGAGGTGGGATAGGGAGGGTGGGATGGAGATGAAAGAGGGAAGAGATATGGGGATATATATACATGTATAGCTGATTCACTTTGTTATAAAGCAGAAACTAACACACCATTGTAAAGCAATTATACTCTAATAAAGAGGGAAGGGAAGGGAAGGGAAGGGAAGGGAAGGGAAGGGAAGGGGAAGGGAAGGGGAAGGGAAGGGGAAGGGAAGAGGAAGGGAAGGGGAAGGGAAGGGAAGGGGAAGGGAAGGGGAAGGGAAGGGGAAGGGAAGGGGAAGGGAAGGGGAAGGGAAGGGGAAGGGAAAGGGAAGGGAAAGGGAAGGGAAAGGGAAGGGAAAGGGAAGGGAAAGGGAAGGGAAAGGGAAGGGAGAGGGAAGGGAAAGGGAAGGGAGAGGGAAGGGAAAGGGAAGGGAAAGGGAAGGGAAAGGGAAGGGAAAGGGAAGGGAAAGGGAAGGGAAGGGAAGGGAGACCAGGTCTAGAAGCAGTGCTTATCATTTTACTCACATTCATGGACCATAACTCAGCCACAGATTACACTGAACTGCAATGGAGACTGTAAAATGAAGCCTGGCAGGGCTCCAAGAAGATAGGCCAAGTTGGACATTGGTGAACATTCATAACCTCTGCAGCAACTCCTGAGATGTGTGAGAACATAGGGAAGAACTCAGAAGAGAAATACTCTTGGTAAGGTAATTATACTGACTTAAGAGTTCAAAGCAAGTAGAAGTGTGATTGTCACTCATGCCACCTGAGAAAGTCTGTAAACAGAAGAGCTACCAAATAAGAAAAATAGGTTGCACTTTTGCTCTTTTAAGCAATTAGCCTAGGAATAAGTTGAAAGTTATATAAAAGAAAATCTCAACAATTCAACATTCAAAACTTTTTTTCATTTGAAGTACATCATGTACAAAGATTTATTGTTAAGATCTTGGAATATTTCTGCTCTTGAGTTACAAACTTCTTGTACTTATAGACAATTAGTGTGTATATGATACAATCTTCCATGCAGCTTCAACAATTATTGAAGTGTAGGATGATGGATTACAATAAGTAATTTATTTGAAGACAAAATGATTACTTCCAAAATATTGTTAAGTGTCAAAAGTATTAAAATGTGTTGATAGGTTGTTGTAGTTCAGTGGCATTTATATTTCTAATGACGTAAAGAGGAGGAGGAAGGAAAGCATCCAAATTACCTATACAATTTTAATATGTAATCACTTGAGAAAATGTGAGCTTAAGATATAGCATTATGTTGTACACCTGAAACTAACATAATACTGTGTGTCAAATATGCTTCAATTAAAAAAAAGAATATAACAGAGGAATAAAATGGCAGGTCTATAGAAATCAACCTCCCCAAATTACACGAAATACATGAAATGACCTCACAGCTACGAAAACTCTATGAAGAGCCATACCATTAAAATTATTGAAAGGATGCTAAAACTGAAAGTATAGCTATGACTAAAAGAAAAAAAATCCCAGCGTATGGTTCTACGTGCTCCCACCATACACCTACTGCACAACAATGTTTTGTGGTGAACAGTGTCACAAAAGGAAAAATATGCATGGAAAACACAGTAGACGCAAGTCAAAGGGACTGAGGAAAAACATCAAGAAACATTAAATCTGTGATAAATCTGAAAATACAAATAAGTAACTGAACTGACAAGAGAATGGACTAAGAGGAGGAGTTTCAAATTAAGGATAATTTCATGGGCCAGACACCATATAAAGCTCCAGGCAGGATATTTAAAGGTACAGATTTCGTTCAAATGGGCAAGCCTGATTTAAATGGACCCACTTCTAAAGACATAGCTTCAACGGAGACAAAAGTCAAAAAAGAAGAAATAAGCACAATTTGGCAATTGGGTGGAAAAGAGGAAAAGAAAAAAGTAGAAATTTTAGAATCCTGAAAGACAAAAGAGAACTGCAAAAAATCATGGGACTCACAATTATTTTGTTACCAGCAAACTATAGAAACAAACAGCCTTGTTATGTATCTGGACTTTGATAGAGTAGCAGAAAAGGATGCCATTAAACTAGAAATGTGGATAACACCCCAATTTCATAAAAGTAAACAAAGTGGTCTATAGACCACTGTTGCAGTAAATCAGGATACAAAATTTCACAAAAATCAACAGGGGAAAATTTTCCCCTTAAAAATAATAACAAAGCAGAAATAAACTGTACTTCCGTACTCTAAATAGACTTAAATATACTCAAGCATTTGAGGAAATGTAAAATCTTTCTTGAGTCATAATTTCACAAACTATTAACAGTAATGTACGAGACAACTGGGAGAAATTAAAAGAGTTGATTGAACTTTGAAAAACAATGGAAGAAGACAAAAGCACTGCTTAAATAAAGGAAAAAAATATAAGGTGCTCAAGGAGGGATAGAGATGAATTAAAATTTACTAAGGATCTTTGAAGAAAGACCAGAAAACAACCAAAAAATATAAATGGTATATAGAAGGAATAAACATGGCAAGAGTGAAGGCAGTAGAAATGGAAGACAGAAAAAGAAAGGAACAGTATTTGTATTATTAGTCTCTGAAGTAGAAAAAAATGGAAGAGAATATTCAAGAAAATATTCCAGAAATAGAAAAAATCCTGGATCTACACAATGAAAGAACTTACTGGATACCTGGGAAAATTAACTCAGAATGATCAATGACAAAATACTTCTCAAAAAAAAAAAAGATTTCAAAGATAAAAACTAAATCCTCAAGACCACCGCATGAAAAGTTTAAATGACTCACAAACTCAAAAACATTTCTCACATTGACCTTTCAAAATCAATCTAAAAGTCAAGCAACAATCAACCATCACTTTAAAAAATTATAAAGAAAGAAAGTACAGAACATGGATTTTATGTCCAGCAAAGCTATCTTTCATGTATCAAGGCCATAGAGAGAGAGAGAAAAAAAAAAAAAAAACTTCTCAACATAGCTTAATTTAAGAAATTTTGCACCCATCAGGTCTTCTTAAGGAATCTACTAAAGGATAAGCTTCATCCAACCAAATAATGACTAGGAAAACTACGGCAAATGGACATATGGTAAATGTCTCTCTAACCCTGGTGCAGAAAAAGGCTTTCTAAATTTGACTCAAAATCTAGAGGCAATAAAAGAATATAATGCTAAATTTGGTTACTTAAAAAAATTATATGACAAAACCCACCATAAACAAAATCAAAAGACAACTGTTAAGACCAGGAGAAAACATTCACAACACATGACATCTATAAAAGAATTATATCCCTAGAATAAATATTTTTATTAAAACTTGAGAGGCCAAGTACCCAAAACCTAATGCAAAAACATGAAAATGCATAAACAGACAATTCAAAAATAAAAGTGGTCCTTAAACATATAATGTTTATACTCACTCATAATTAGAAATATGAAATTAAAACAATACCAAGATAGTACTTCTTACCTATCAGACTGGCAATATTTATATCTATATCTCTATATCTATCTATCTATCTATCTACTATCTATCTATCTATCTGTCTATCTATTTACCTGCTACCCACACATTTCAGTGGTAGTCTGTTGGGAAATAGGTACTCTCATACATTGCTGACAGTAGTGCAAATTACACTTCTATGCAGATACTTGATAATATTTAATAAAACTGCTTATATGCACATACTTATTTTTATGCACTTACCAGTAGGAGACTATCCTGAAGATGCAGCTTCAGTTATTTGGAAATATATATTTATAAGGTTATTCAATACAGCATTGTTTGTAATTGTAAAATATTGTAAACAACCTAAGTATCCATATGTAAGAGAGTGGTTGGAAAAACTATGGTACAGCTGTACAATGGAGCACTATGCAGCTGTGAAAAAGAATTGAGGGAGATATCTACTAACCAACAGTGGAATGATTTCTAGAACATACTGTTAAATAACAAACAAAAAGCCCAAAAGAGTACCCATGTTATGTTACCCTTCAAATGAAGAAGATGGGATATAAGAACACACACGTATGTGCTCGCTGGTTACCTGCAGGGAACATGTGGCCAAGTAGTGGTAAGAAGGGAAAAACGGAAAAGCAGCAGCAGAAATGAAGAGGGAGTGACACTTCTCTGAGTATAACTATTTTATAACTCTGACTCTTAGAAACATAGTAATGTTTTACATATCTTTCACTCACCCCAAAATAAACAATTAAAGCCAAGCAAGATGTGGAAGAAAGCCAAAGTGGAATTCGTACACTAACGAATGGTTTTACATATAATAGCATAATTGCACTGCAGAAAACATGAGGCAAACCCAAATTGTAGGAAATTCTACAAAATAGTATATCAGTACTCTTCAAAGTTGTCAAGATTTTTAAAGACAGGAGAAGATTAAGGAAATATTACACATTGGAGGAATCCAAGGAGAAATAACAACTAAACAAAATGTGGATACCTGGATAGGATCCTGGAACAAAAGACCTTGGACCTTAAGGTCCAAGGAGAAATAACAACGAAATGAAATGTGGATACCTGGATAGGATCCTGGAACAAACAAAGGACCTTAGGGGGGAAAACTGATGAAATGTGAACAAGGTCTGCAAGTACTAAACCAATGCTAATTTTCTAGTTTCAATAATTAAACGATGGTTATATAAAGGGTAATATTAGAGGAAATGAGGTGAAGGGTATACAGGAATCTTAGTACTATTTTTGCAACTTTTCTGTAAGTCTAAATTTAGTTTAAAATAAATTGCTAAAACAAAAAAAGGGATTGTGGAAATCAAATTTCATTTTCACAGCAATATAGTTAGAATAAAGCATAATTTTGAATGACTCTAATTAAGTAGATTTGTCCAATTTATAAAAAAATTTTTAGTAATTTTTATACCATAAAAAGGAGAGTATCATTAGTAAAGGGCCAAGAGGACAGAGCTGGTAAATGATCAGTAACATAAAATGACCTCCTATTAATTGTTCAATTATTTGTACCCCACCAAGTCAAAAAAGATAATAAAATTAAATGGATAGTATGATTCCTTGTGAATAATTATCTACCATATATCTTGATACATGGCTTTCCAGTGATAAAATCTTTTTAATAACTGATATAATATTTGTTTAAAAATCAGTCCTGATTTACACAGTAGGAATGAAGTACATAAATATAATCAGAGAAAGCTTTGAATGGTTTCACCATGTTTGTGAGTAAGAAGAAAACATCTAAGAATTCTAATTTTAACAGTGTAAAGGCACAGGTTCAATCAAAATAAGATAACTTGATAAGGGAACTATTATGTAAATCATGAGTGTCCTAAACACAAGATTATTTTGACTCTTTTACTTCAAAAACTTCATTTTCCCTTTCTTGAACACAGATTGCCAGGAGTGTTTCAGTGTGAATTTAGGATTAGTTAAATTATTCAATATTGCAATAGACTGAATGTTTGTCTCCCCCCCAAATTTTATATTATGAAACCCTAATCCTAATATGATAGTATTTGGTTGTGGGGTCTTTTGGAGGTCATGAGATGGAGCCCACATGAATGGGATCAGTGCCCCTAATGAGAGGCCAGAGAGCTAGCTAGCCTTCTTTCCTTCTCGTGAGGACACAGCAAGAAGACAGCCAAATGTAACCAAGGAAGCAGGCCTTACAATGAACCTCACCATGCTGGCACTCTGATCTCCACCCTACAGAATATGAGAAATAAGTGTTTATTATTTAAGCTATCCTGTCGATGGTAATTTTTTATAGCAGCCCAAACTGACTAAGATAAGTTTTTGGTTTATGTGGAGCATTTCAAACTATCCACACTTAAGAAAATAAAAGGTATATTCAGATTGAGACGGGGCAAGGGAAATTCTATCTAGCAAAAAGCAACATGGATGTTTAATGTTTCAAATCATTTTATACCTTAATTTTACTGAATTATAACTAAAACAGTATAACTGTAGTTCTAAAACATACAGCTTTTCATAATTTAAGCTTCCATTAGTCCAAAAGAAGAAAGAAATAAACAAAATGATTACCAACCAGTATATACAAGTGGAGTTTTATATATTCTTACTGTTTTCAAAATCAAGCGTTTAAAGGAAAAAAACAAAAGTGGGTTTTTGATTGTTGCCTTTAATAAATGTTAGCAAAATAAAAATGATATTTCTCCTTTCGTGCACACCTATAAGCTAATAATGAACGGTGGGTGTGTGTAGTAATAGAAAACAAGGCCACATGATACTAATTTAGAAACATAATCATTAGAGTGAAAAGGGAGTTCTATACTCCATACATATTTATCTTGAGGATAAGACCAGGCTCAGAATTGTTAGAAGACACACTTACTTTACAAAAATACCTATATATATTACTTAGCATCACCACATTAGCATTGATTCTAACTTGATAATTTTAGTCAGTCTGTGGTTTGATGATAATAGTACATTTCATCTGAGTGCTGCCTTTCATTTTGCTTTTGTGGTTTGGAAGTCTCCACTTCCGAAAATCAAATCTCTCTCTCTGCATGAAGTTTTCAATTATCCCGGCTGAAATATTCCCCCCAGATACGTCAGTGAGGTGGCTGCTACTCTTAGAGATCTTTTCTTTATTCTATTGTATATACCGTCTCCTTTTCTGCACCAAAAGCCTTTGCTTCTTCTTAACTTCCTTCAGCAAGTGCTCTTCACTCCTGCAAAGAGTGCTCTACAGAGTCAAAGGCAGAGGGAAAGGTTGCTGGGTACTCTAAGAACATCACTATCATCCCTCCCTCCTTTTAGAAACTGATTTTATCTTGAGGAATCTGCAGATTCCCCAAGATAAAAATCAGATCAAAGATGCAGATTTTACAGCATCACATTCACACGACCTGAAACTTACACATGCAATCCAGCACTAGGCAATTAATATGTGATTTCCATTAGTATGTAAAAGACTAAGTTTTTGTCAGTGATTTCACCATGTATTTTGGGTGCTTTATTTTTCTTATCCTTCAAGTCATCTGAGGTGAAATATGGAATAACTATTGAAATACTAAAATTTCAAACACTTATAATTAAAGGTAACGGGTTTCTATTGTTTTTTATAATGTCGGACCATAGATAATCTTGATGCATTTGCAAACCACATTTCTATAGAGTAAAAAGACTTAAAAATGCAGATAGGACCTTACATTTTCTTGGTGCAGTAAACCACCTGAAGATCTGTAGCAAGTCAGATTTAACTCTGATCCCCTAATTAGAATAAGATGTTAAATATCCAGTAGTTTAAACAGAACACTTCTTGAAAGGCATCACTGTTGGCTGTAAAGATGACAGTCATTTGTCCTTCCACACAAAACTAAAGGCCAAATATACGATAAAAAGAATTAAATAAAACAGACCAAAGGACCCATGAACTGAAATATATTTCCCTGAACTGAAATACATTTACTGGATTAAGGATTGAGCTTCTTTGCTTTAAGTAATCTATTTCATATTTGTTAATCCTCCAGCTTAATTCTCAATAAGTAAATTTGTCGGGCAATTATATAAAGTTGGTTTAATTTTCTGCTTACCAAAAGAATTTATCATTATGCTTCTCCCACATCTAAATTTCTAGAATTCCTTTCTCATCTTATTTCCTGATAACATATTAAAATGTTTTATTATTGCCTATAACTAACTATTTCCAAATACACAACAAATATATACCTCTATGGTTCTAAATGAAATAATAATTTATTTAGTTTGATAGACAAGAAAAATTTAAGATTATAAAGGCTAACAATCAATATTTTTCATTTTCAAAAAGTAGTTCTGGGGCTTCCCTGGTGGCGCAGTGGTTGAGAGTCCGCCTGCCGATGCAGGGGACACAGGTTCATGCCCCGGTCCGGGAGGATCCCACATGCCGCAGAGCGGCTGGGCCCGTGAGCCATGGCCGCTGGGCCTGTGCGTCCGGAGCCTGTGCTCCGCAACGGGAGAGGCCACAGCAGTGAGAGGCCCACGTACCAAAAAAAAAAAAAAAAAGTAGTTCTGGAGTTTAAAACTCAAAACATTCATTACTCCAATTTAAAACATTCAACTAGTCCTACCCTCAACACTTACTCTGCCCATAAGTCAGCATAATGACTTACAAGATTTCACATGAAGAATTTGTGTAAAATGGCACAGAGCTGACTATAGAGGTCTCCAGATTTCTTCTCTTTCCTTCGTTTCTCCTCTGCTCTTCCTGACATGTCATGATTGATGTGTTTTTTATTCTCATTTACGAAATGAAGGCTTTGTTTGGCTGGACAGGTATTTTTTTCAGGTCACTGAATCAGAATTCATTTTTGGTACAACCATTGTCCCTTAACACATAAAAATGTAAGCATTTTTGAGTATAAGAAATAAGTTGTTAAAGTTAATATATTTTGGTTGAAGCAAAACTCTAGTTTCAAAAGCACTAAAGAAGAACACCATGAATTTCTATATATCTACTTTAGGGTCATTTTAGCAAATGTTTCTGTGAAATACAAATGCTTTGGTAATTCTTGATAATTGCTAGTTAGAAGCAAAGACTAAAATCAAAATTACACTTCTGCTTTTAAATAAAAGGAAAAAAACAGGTAATTTTCTTGACAAAATTTTCCAGTAAATTGCTGCTAACTTAAAGAGAAGGGAGATGTTGTCATAATTCCTATTTAAGAAAAACTGATACTCTTTAAATTGATAGTAATTATAATATTAGGGAATAGAGAAAAGTAAAATAGAAAGTGCCTTGCCAAAAAGATTTTAAAAAGTTAGGATCCTGTGTTTCTAAAACCATTTCTACAATATTGTCCTAAAAAAATAAACAAAATAGAAAACTTTAAAATGATCTGAGAATGCAACAGAAGGAATAAATCAAATAAAAATCAGTAGATGAATATAAAGGAATATTTTTCAGACAATAAAATCATGTCTTGGAAAATTACCTAATAACGTAGAAAATACTGATGACATAAAGTAATATGAAAAAATTTGCCAAAAATATCTGTAGTATCTCAGTGATTTTAAAAGGAGTGTATGGAGAAAAATATTAACAATATACATTATAGAACATAATGTTAATTTTTTTCTCTCATTAATAGAATCACGAGCAATTAAAAAAATATATTTTCTTATTTTCACTTACCTAACTTTTAAAATAATCTACTTTGGAGTTTTATTATTTTGGAATCAGAAAAATATAAACAAGTATAATAAAGTTATTACTTTGGAAATTTCTATATTCTCTACAGAAAACAGTTCCATGTATCAGTCACCCAGGCCAGTAGAGGCAAAAGCACCTAGAGCTGGTTGTTGTTGTTGTTGCTATCGTTTTACAAAACAAGTAAATTTATTCATTTCAACTACATAACAAACAAATTTTAAAACAGACTTCTAACCTGGTCCTATATTTCGGACAGCTGCACAGTAATAACCTGTGTCTTCAGAGTAGGAGAAAGGAAAGAAAAGTGGTCTCTTACCTTTCTCTCACTTGAGCAATGGCTCTGAGAAAAATTTAAGTCCTCATTTCTTTGTCACTAAAGTCAACATAACTTTTTCCTGAACCTAGTTTTTCTCCTCTTCCTCACACTCTCATAGTTTTCTGCAAGGAGGATTGTCTTATTGAAAGACATTTGGCCCAAGTTTTTGTATCTCTCTCTATTTGATCTGTATTTTTAAAGAATGGCTTACTTTTTATAAAATTAACACTTAACAAAGTGAAGACAACAGGGTTCTCCCTGTAACCTCCTTTCCAGACACAAAGCTGTATTGAACTCCACCATGAGAAGACCTGGGGGTATATCCTGTGGTTTGGCACAGTGCATGACATATAACTAATATTCAATAAACAAGTTTGAATGAAATACTATTTAAACAAATTGTTTGGACAAGCCACTACTTTGGGGTATGGTTCCCTGATTTATAAAATGAGAATGCTGTGGTCTAAATGTTTGTGCCCCTCCCAATTCATATGTTGAAATCTTAACCTCCCAAAGGTAATGGTATTAATGAGTAGGGCCTTTAGGAGGTGATTAGGTCATGAGGGTGGAGCCCTCATGAATGGAATTAGTGTTCTTATAAAAGAAACTCCACAGCAGCCCAAATAGACTAAGAGAAAATCATTTTTAAGTACTCTTTCCAATCCTAAAATTTCTATAATTCTCACAGGAGCATATGTTATAGTGCCCTGAAAACACTGTGGAACAAAACTAGAAAGAATAAATTTTTCTAATACAGTAAACTTATTTAAAAGTTTAAAATTTGCATGGGATCAATGCCAAATTATTTGTGATATATCAATAGTTTTATAAATAGAATGGTTGATAGCTTATGTATAGAAAACAAACCCCTCTTAACAATAAATTGACTTTTTTAACTGCCAACATTCTGAGAGTCCATTCTGTTTGTTGGAAGGTAATTCTGCATAAGGTTTCTTTCATTTTTGAATATTGTGTGAAGAGATCAGCTTTCCAGTCATTTTATATCCCATTCTGCTGATGAGCAGAAGTGACTCTCAAAAGAATCCATGTGGGAGAATCTGACTTGGGAAGGTATGAAGAGAGTCTACAAAATCCCAGCTATAATCTAATGGAATGCTCTTTGTCATTATTAATAATTCAGTATACAGGAGAGAGTGGCCAAGATGGTGGAGTAGAAAGCCCCTGACTTCACTTCCTCTCACTAGCACAGCAAAATTGCAGCTATTTACAGAACAATCATCAATAACAAAAAGATCAGAACCTACCAGAAAAGATCTTCTACAACTAAAGACATAAAGAAGGAACCACAACGACATGGGTAGGAGGGGTGGATTTGTGATATAACCAACTTACCGTATCCCTAGTGGGCAACCCACAAACTGGAGAATAATTATATTGCAGAGGTTCTCCCACAAGAGCAAGAGTTCCAAGCCCATCAGGCTCCCCAGCCCTACACTGGGAAGATGAACACCCAGAGAATTTGGTTTCGAAGGCCAGTGCGGCTTAATTTTAGGAGTCCCAAAGAACTGGGGGAAACAGAAACTTCACTCTTAAAGGGTGAACACAAAATCTCACTTGCACCAGGACCTAGGGTCAGAGCAGTGATTTGATAGGAGCCTAGGCTAGACCTACCTGCTCATCATGGAGCCTCCTGGAAAGGCAGGGGGGTGGCTGTGGCTCACCCTGGGGACATAGACACTGGTGGAAGCCATTCTTGGGAGCTCCTTCTACCGGGTGTATGCTGGTGCTGGCAAGGCACCATTGTGGTATGCTCCCTCTAGCTCATTAGTGCCAAGACCTGCCTACACCCAAAAGCCTGCAGGAGCCAGTGCTGGGATGCCTCTGGCCAAGTAACTAACTGGGTGGGGATGTGTCATCAACAGGCTGCCCAAAGATTTCCTGAGCCCACAGCCACTTCTAGACAGTCCACCCAACAGGGGGGCAGACACCAGATGCATGAAAATCATAATTCAACAACCTGCAGAACTGGCCTGCCCAGAGCAGGCCAGACCTTAATCTATGACCAGCTGGGCCCCAGCCCTGACAACTAGCATGCCAACAAAAGTTTCAGGACACCCTGAAACCAGTATCCAACTGTGTCAGGAACCAGCCCCCCGACGAGCAATCTAACACTAGTACTGGGATCCCTGGGCCCTGCAGCCAGACTCCAGAACCTGGGTCTGTAAACTAATAGGCTGGGATTAACCCCATGAGATGGTTTCACCTGCCAGTGGGTGGGCAATAACTCCAGAGTTTTCTAGACCTTAAATCTGCTCACCAGTGAGCCACCACTAGCCCCAGGGCCCCCTGGGGTTCTACAGTTAGCCACCTCATGACCAGGCCCCCTTAACCAGCAGCCAGCAGCCTCTGCAAAAGGCGGGACCTGGCAACCAACTGGACTAGGGGCCAACCAAGCCTATCAGACCACCCACATAATCAGCCCACCACAACAGAAGGACCCACATAGCACTCACAGCACACATAGGTGGTAATTCCTAGAGCATATGGCTTAGTTGATGAGAAAGAAGTGGGCTATTGGTTTGCATAGGACGTCTCCCACAGAAGACCACTTCTCCAAGTTGAGAAATGCAACTAACCTACCAGATACATAAAAATTCAAACAGCAACTTAGGCAAAATGAGGCAGCAGAGGAATAGGTTTCAGACAAAGAAATAAGATAAAACACCAGAAGAAGAACTAAGGGAAGTAGAGATAGGCAATCTACATGAAAAAGAGTTCATGGTAGTGATCCTAAAGATGATTAAATAATTTGGAAGAAAAATGGATGCACAGAGCAAGAAGTTAGACATTTTTAACAAAGAGATAGAAAATAGAAAGAACAACCAAACAGAGATGAAGAATACAATAACATGAAAAATGAAATGAAAAATACACTGGGTGGAATCAACACTAGATTAAATGATACACAGTAATGGATCATAGCCAGAAGACAGAGTAATGGAGATCACTGATGCTGAAAGAAAAAAGAAAAAAGAAAAGAAGTGAGGACAGTTTAAGGTCAATATGCTAATATTCACATTATAGGGGTCCCAGAAGGAAACGAGAGAGAGAAAGAGACTGAGAATATATTTAGAGACATAAAAGCTGAAAATTTCCCTAAGCTGGGAAAGGAAACCATCACCTAAATCCAGGAAGCACAGAAAGTCTCATACAGGATTAACCCAAAGGAGAACACACCAAGACATGTAATTAAATGACAAAAATTAAAGATAAAGAGAAAATATCAAAAGCAGCAAGGGAAAAGCAACAAATAACATACAAGGTAATTCACACAAGGCTAAAAGCTTATTTTTCAGCAGAAACTTGCAGGCCAGAAGGAAGTGGTATGATATATTTAAAGTGACAGAAGGGAAAAACCTACAAATAAGAATACTCTATCCAGCAAGGCTCTCATTCAAAATTAATGGAGACATCAGAAGCTTTACAGACAACCAAAAGCTAAAAGAGTTTAGCACCACCAAACCAGCTTTACAACAAATGTTAAAGGAAATTCTCTAGTCAAAAAAGAAAAGGCCACAACTAGAAGCAAGAAAATTAAGGAATGAAAAAGATCACCAGTAAAAACAAACATATAGTAAAGGAAGGAAATCATCCAAACACAAAGCTAGTAGGGAGATTAAAAGACAAAAGTAGTAAAATCATCTGTATCCACAGTAAGATACACAAAACAATTAGATGTAAAATATGATACCCAAAACGTAATAATGAAAGTACAAATGCAGGGTATTTAATATGCATTTGAAATTAAGAGATTAGCAACTTAAAACAATCATGTGTATATGTAGACTGCTATACAGAAAAACCTCTTGGTAACTGCAAATCAAAAGAGTATGAGATATACACAAGAAAAATAAAAAGGAATCCAAACATAATACTAAAGAGTCATCAAATCACAAGAGAAGAGAACAAAAGAAGAAAGGGGAAAGAAAGATCTACAAAGACAAATCCAAAACAATTAACAAAATGGCAATAAGAACATACGTATCAATAATTATCTTAAATATAAACAGAATAAATGCTCCAACCAAAAGACACAGACTGCCTGAATGGATACAAAAATAAAACCCAAATATATGCTGCCTACAAGAAACTCACTTCAGATCTAGAGATGCATGCAGAATGAAAGTCAGGGGATGGAAAATGGTATTCCACACAAATGGAAATCAAAGGAAAATCAAAGCAGCAATGCTTATATCAGACAAAATAGACTTTAAAACAAAGACTGTTACAAGAGACAAAGAAGGAAACTACATAATGAAAATGGGATCAAGCCAAGAAAACTATATAACAATTGTAAATATATATGCAGTCAACATAGGAGCATCTCAGTATATAAGGCAAATATTAACCGATGTAAAAGGAGAAATCAACAATAACACAATAATAGTAGGGGACTAACATGAGTGGATAGCTCATCCAGCAACAAATTTTCATCCAGAAAATCAATAAGGAAACACAGGCCTTAAATAACACATTACACCAAATGGACTTAATTAATACACATAGAGCATTCCATCAGAAAGGAGCAGGATACACATTCTTTTCAAGTGTACATGGAATATTCTCTAGGATAGATGACATGCTGGACCACAAAGCACGCCTAAGTAAATTTAAGAAAACTGAAATCATATTAAACATCTTTTCCACCACAACACTGTGAAGCTAGAAATCAACTACAAGAAAAAAATATGCAAAATCACAAAATCAGAGAGGCTAAACAATATACTACTAAACAACCAACGGATCACTGAATAAATCAAAGAGGAAATCAAAAAATACCTAGAGACAAATAAAAATGAAAACATAACAATCCAAAACCTATGTGATCGGGGGAGGAGGGCTAGGGAAAGTAAGGAATGGGAGTTTGGGATTAGCAGAGGCAAACTATTATATATAGGATGGATAAACAACAAGGTCCTACTGTATAGCACAGGGAACTATATTCAATATCCTGTGACAAACCATAATGGAAAAGAATATTAAAAAGAATATATTTACTTATATGTATAACTGAGTCACTTTGCTGTAGAGGAGACATTAACACAACATTGTAAATCAACTATACTTCAATAAAAAATTAAAATAAAACCTATGTGATGGAGGAATCATGCTCCCTAACTTCAGACTCTATTACAAAACTACAGTAATCAAAACAGTATGGTGCTGGCACAAAAACAGACACATAGATCAATGGAACATGATAGCACAGAAATAAACCCACACAGTTATGGTCAATTAATCTGCAACAAAAAGGGCAAGAATAAACTAAAAACAGAGTTATTATAAGATCCACCAATCTCACTCCTGGGCATATATCCAGAGAAAACTCTAACTCAAAAATACATAAACCCAATGTTCATAGCAGCACTATTTACAATAGCCAAGACATGGAAGCAACCTAAATGTCTACTGACAGGTTAATGGATAAAGATGTGGTGTATATATATATATATATATATATATATATATATATATATATACACACACACACACACACACACACACACAATGGAATGTTAGCCATAAAAAGGAATGAAAAGCCAGTTGCAGCAACATGGATGGACTTAGAGGTTATCATACTATGTGAAGTCAGACAAAAAAGGACAGATATCATATGATATCACTTACTCGTGCAATCTAAAAAGTGATACAAATGAACTTGTTTACAAAACAGGAATAGACTCACAGACAGAGATAACAAACATGATTACCAAAGGGGAAAGTGGGGGGAAGTGACAAATTTGGAATTTGGGATTAACAGACACAGACTACTATATATAAAATAGATAATTAATAAGGACCTACTGTATAGCATAGGGAACTATTGGGTGGGCCAAAAATTTCATTCAGTTTTTTCTGTAAGATGGCTCTAGTACCACTTAGTTGTCTTTAACTTCAGTTGAAACAATTTTGTTAGATTGTATGTGACAGCTGTCATATCAGTGTGCATTTAAAAAAAGACATCAAAACTGGTGAATTTTTGTGTAGCCATTTCAATACTGAAGATGGAAGGAAAAAAAGCAACATTTTCAGCATATTATGCTTCTACCATTGAGTGTGGTGCTAGCTTTGGTAAAAAAGCAACTGAAGGTAAAAATGCAACTGAAACACACAAAATGGTTTGTGCAGTGTATGGAGAAAGGTGCTTTAACTGATCAAACGTGCCAAAAGTTTTTTGCAAAGTTTCATGCTGGAGATTTCTCGCTGGACGATGCTCCACAGTCAGGTAGACCAGTTGAAGTTGACAGTGATAAAATTGAAACAATAATTGAGAACAATCAATGTTATACCATGCAGGAGATAGCCAACATACTCAAAATATCCAAATCAAGCATTTGGATATTTGCACCATCTTGATTATGTTCACCATTTTGATGTTTGGGGGGTCCTCATAATTTAAGCAAAAAAAACCCTTCTTAACCACATTTCTGCATGCGATTCTCCACTGAAACGTAATGAAAATGTTCCATTTTTTAAAACAAATTGTGATGGGCAATGAAAAGTAAATACTGTACAACAATGTGGAATGGAAGAGATCATGGGGCAAGTGGAATGAACAACCACCAATCATACCAAAAGCCAGTCTTCATCCAAAGAAGGTGATGTTGTGTATATGGTGGTATTGGAAGGGAGTCCTCTATCATGATCTCCTTCCAGAAAACCAAACGATTAATTCCAAAAAGTACTGCTCCCAATTAGACCAACAGAAAGTGGCACTCAACAAAAAGTGTCCAGAATTAGTCAACTGAAAATGCCTAATCTTCCATTAGGATAATGCAAGACCACATGTTTTTTTGATCACCAGGCAAAAACTGTCATAGCTTGGCTGGGAAGTTCTGATTCATCTGCTGAATTCACCAGACATTGCACCTCTGGATTTCCATTTATTTTGGTCTTTACAAAATTCTCTTAATGAAAAAAAATTCAATTCCCTGGAAGACTGTAAAAGGCACCTATAACATTTCTTTCCTCAGAAAGATAAAAAGTTTGGGGAAGATGGAATTATGAATTTGTCTTAAAAATGGCAGAAGGTAGTGGAACAAAAAGGTAAATACATTGTTCAATAAAGTTCTTGGTGAAAATGAAAAATGTGTCTTTTATTTTTATTTTAAAAACTGAAGGCACTTTTTGGCCCACCCAATATATTCAATATCTTATAATAACCTATAATGGAAAAGAATCTGAAAAAGAATATATATATATATATATATATATATATATATATATATATCACTTTGCTGTACACCTGAAACATTGTAAATCAATTATACTTCAATTTAAAAAAACCTATGGAAGGCAACAAAAACAGTTCTAAGAGGGAAGTTTATAGCAATCCAATCTTACCTCAGGAAACAAGAAAAATCTCAAATAAACAACCTAACCTTACAACTAAAGCAACTAGAGAAAGAACAGAGAAACTGCAAAGTTAGTAGAAGAAAAGAAAACATAAAGACCAGAGCAGAAATAAATAAAATAAAGACTAAAAAACAATAGAAAAGATCAATGAAACTGAAGGCTGGTTCTTTGAAAAGATAAACAAAATTGATAAACCTTTAGCCAGAGTGATCAAGAAAAAATAAGGGGGAAGGCCCAATCAATGAAATCAGAAATGGAAAAGGAGAAGTTACAACCAACACCACAGAAATACAAAGGATCATAAGAGACTACTATGAACAATGAGTTACCAATAAAATGGACAGCCTAGAAGAAATGGATAAATTCTCAGAAAGGTACAATCTCCCAAGACTGAACCAGGAAGAAATAGAAAATATAAACATATCAATTACCAGTACTGAAACTGAATCAGTAATTTTAAAAATCCCAACAAAAAAAAGTCCAGAACCAGATGGTTTCACAGGTGAATTCTACCAACATTTAGAGAAGAGTTAACACCTTTGTTCTGAAACTATTCCAAAACTTTGTAGAGGAAAGAACACTTCCTAACTCATTCTATGAGGTCACCATCTCCCTGATACTCAAACCAGACAAAGATACCACAAAAAAATTGCAGGCCAATATCACTAAGAAACATAGATACAAAAATCCTCAACAAAATACTAGCAAACCTATTCCAACAACACATTAAAAGGATCATACACCACGATCAAGTGGGATTTATCCCAGGTATGCAAGGACTTTTCAATATCCGCAAACCAATCAATGTGATATACCACATTAACAAATTAAAGAATAAAAACCATATGATTATCACAATAGATGCACAAAAAGCTTTTTGATAAAATTCAACATCCATTTATGATTTAAAAAATCTCCAGAAAGTGGGCATAGAGGGAACATTCCTCAACGTAATAAAGGTCATATATGACAAACCCAAAGCTAGCACCACACTCAATGGTAAACATCTGAAAGCATTCCCTCTAAGATGAGGAAGACAAGGATGCCCACTCTTGCCATTTTTATTCAACATAGTTTTGGAAGTCCTAGCCACAGCGATCAGAGAAGTAAAAGAAATAAAAGGCATCCAAATGGAAAAACAAGTAAAACTGTCATTGTGTGCAGATGACATGATACTATACATAGAAAATCCTAAAGACACCACCAGAAAACTACTAGAACTCATCAATGAATTCAGTGAAGTTGCAGGATACAAAATTAATATACAGAAATCTGCTGAATTTCTATAAACCAGCAACAAATTATCAGAAAGAGAAATTAAGGAAACAATCCCATTTACCATTTCATCAAAAAGAATAAGATACCTAGGAATAAATCTACCTAAGGAGGCAAAAGATCTGTATTCTGAAAATGATAAGACACCAATGAATGAAATTGAAGACGACACAAACAGACGGAGAGATATACCATGTTCTTGGATTGGAAGAATATTGTTAAAACGACCATACTACCCAAGGAAATCTACAGATTAAATGCAATCCCTATCAAAATACCAATGGCATTTTTCACAGAACTAGAACAAATAATTTTTAAATGTGTATGTAAACACATAAAAGACCCTGAATAGCCAAAACAATCTGAGAACGAAGAACAGAGCTGAAGGAATCATGCTACCTGACTTCAGACTATACTAGAAAGCTACCATCTCACCATGTCAGAATGGCTATCATCAAAAAGAACACAAATAACAAGTGTTGGTGAGAATGTGGAGAAAAGGGAACCCTCTTACACTGCTGGTAGTCATGTAAATTGGTGCAGCCACTGTGGAGGTTTCTCAAAAAACTAAAAATAAAACTGTCATACGACTCAGCAATTCAACTCCTGGGTATATATCCAAAAAAAAAAAAAAATCCCACTAATTCAAAAAGATACACGGACTGCAATGTTCATAGCAGCATTATTTATAATTGCCATGGTATGGAAACAACCTAAGTGTCCATCAACAGGTGAAAGGATAAAGATGTGGTATATATCTGCAACGGAATACTACTCAGCCCTAAAAATGAATGACATTTTGATATTTATGACAACATGGATAGAATTGGAGCATATTATGCTAAGTGAAATAAGTCAGAGAAAGACAAATACTACATGATATCAAGTCTATGTGGAATCTAAAAAATACAACAAACTAGTGAATATAACAAAAGAGAAACAGACTCTCAGATATATGGAACTAGTGGTTACCAGTGGGAAGAGGGGAGGGTGGAGAGGCAATACAGGGGATTAAGAGGTACAAACTATTATGTATAAAAAAAAAGGTACAAGGATATACTGTACAACACAGGGAATATAGCCAATATTTTACAATTACTCTAAATGGAGTATAATCTCTTAAACTTGTGAATCACTCTATTGTACACCTGTAAATTATATAATATTGTACATCAACTCTACTTCAATATTTTTCTTTAATTCCAGGGAAAAAAGTCAGTACATAGATGTGAGATTTTATCTGAAGCTAATAACTGACTTTTCTGCTATTTCCTTTTCATCTATAACCCTTCTCTATTTGAACACATAAAACTTACGACAGCCTTTGCTTTGTAGTAGGAATATTATGGAAGAAAGACAGAGAGCTACAAAGAGTCAAATTTGGCTTTGAATTTTGAAACTAATACCAGAAAAAAATGAGTTTGACAGAAGGAAAGGTAGAAATGTGTATACATTGTAAAAAGACACAGTGGACATCCCAGATAGTTTAAGGGATTCAAAAGCATAGAAAGATTGTGCCCCATTTCCCATATAAAGCCTAAATGATGAATTCAACCTTATAGGACCTTCTTGAGTCCAGTACAGAAATGGTTGATAAGCCTGACTTAGCATCCCAGAGATTTCACTCATTCTAACATGGTATTGAGAAAAGCTGAATGTCTTGAGGAGTAGAATGCCTTTGCCTTTTTCTGGACTACATTAAAAGTTGCAAACTGCCTTACAGACAACCATATCAAGGTTTTCATAGCCATTAAGGAATACAGAAAGGGGCTCAGAAGTAGTGGAGAGAACCAGACTTCAATATGCCTTGAAGTTGACAAGAAACCACATCAAAGTTCCCTGAATAATTTGACAATGAAGGGGAACACTGAAGGACATACAACCCGGAGAGTGCTAGTTTTGATATATGATGACAATAACTATGTGTGCCCCCATAACCCAAATGTCATTATATCATTCCAAATGATCTTCAGCATATCTATCCAGAAATGCAGTTAGAATTGAATTAACTGAGATTTAATTTTGTCATGAAATACTGAAACCTCCAAAATAAATATTAGTTTATTTAGTTCAAAAGAAAAGATTCATGTGTCTTCTATACCTGAGACTGTAGCCTGAAATTTCTTACACATCACATGTGTTTTAAAAGTATTTTTATATCTGTGGCAAAATCATAGCTAAATATAAAACCCATTATTTTAATATAATATTCCTTAGACACAAACTCATTTAACAATTACCTTCACTAAAGGTGTGTCTTTGAAATCAGTTTGCAGATACACCATGT
This sequence comes from Phocoena phocoena, assembly GCF_963924675.1. Lineage (NCBI taxonomy): Eukaryota > Metazoa > Chordata > Mammalia > Artiodactyla > Phocoenidae > Phocoena > Phocoena phocoena. The sequence goes on along the minus strand of NC_089221.1, from coordinate 85,457,937 downwards.
TTTCCTTTTAATGACAGGTGCAAGAAAATTGAAGCATATTATAGTTACAGAGGGTAACATCCATTAACTCTAGTCCCTTATTAGTGATGGAGGTGGAAATGCTTCACATCAAAATCACCTGGGAAGATTTTAAAATGTCACCCATTCTGGTTGTCAGATAGCAAGTCTAGTGTGAAAAAGAACTCTACTCCTATTCCAACATACATATCAACTTGGGAACCAGTGCTCTTTTCTCTTGATAAAATACAGGAAGAGATATTAAATTGCAAGTCATCTCATATATTCTCAGAATAAGTAAGAAACAGATTATCAAGCATAAATTATCACCAGGATAGATACTATCTTTTGTACATAGTTCCTTAAGCATCTCTTGTCTCTTTCCTTCTAAAGAACTATCTTTGATCTTCCTTTCATCCTGATTTAGTTTATCTAAATATGTCTTAAGAAAGAATATGAGCACATGTTGTGCTTTATGAAGGACCTCCATCAGCTTACTGCAGAAAGTTACATTTTTAAATTTGCAGTCATTCAAAAGCCCATAGCAAACATCTGTGTGTGTCTGTGTGATTTTCTTTAAAAAAAATCAACAACAACAAATAAACCTGTCTTCAAGTTTCACAAAATGTCATCTAACTTGAGCTTTTTCTATAAGGAAAAAGTCATTCATGAAGATTAGTCCTTTGTTCCTAAAGGCTCTGATGGAGGGATTTATCGTTGCTTGGATACACATCAAATTTGTTCAACTGCATTCTTTGTTTGAACCAACAAGAAGATGTTTGTGTGTTTGTTTCTGTATTATTTTGTTGGGTTGCATTCTTGAGACTATGCCAATCCTCTATCATTTAATATAAAAATTACATATTTCATGTCCCTATCAGTTATCTGCTTTTACTGAATGAAAAGAGGGCATCTGCTAGAATTCACAAAAGAAGCATAATTTTGATCCTAATTAGATTGCTGTTTTTTCTGTTGTTCCATGGTCAGAATGGTGGAGGATAATTAATAAATCTTTGTTTCCTCGGAGGAATAAATATAAGACTCATTAACCGGAAGTTGTCTTTTCTTGAATTAATCCAATATTTTACATCAATTTAAGATTGCTAGACTGCTCCAGTTATGACATTTTCACACTTTAATTCATTATCATCTTTAAAGCATTCCTTTGTAAATTTTATTTCATGGTATTTTGAATAAAGGAAACTCAGGTACATACGATAATGTGATCCTACACTAAGTAGGTCTCACACAGGAAAGAATTGCCAGTGCAGAATTTAGTGAATATGTGACTCCTCACCAAAACAGGCACATTGCCACTGACTGACTCTTTCATTTCAGTTGCTAAGTCTGAAGGTCAAGTCTTCGAAAGTACTGCATATCACTGCCCCCATCTTATGCAATTATTATGCTTTGCACTTAGGGATTTGAGTTTGCTTAAAAATCCAGAAAATGAAAAAAGTATAAAAATCAACTATAATCCAGCTCTGAACAACTCTTTCCCCAGTCATTGCTGTTTGACTCACCTAGGATGGAAAAGAATGGAGGGGGATAAAAGACTGTGAGAGAATGAAGTGAAAAATGATGGTGAAGAATGATCAGAAACAGAAGAGTAAAACTTAATCTACCATAGATTTTGAGAGAAAATTACCTCCATATTTATTATTAAACATGTATTTGTTGTCAATTAAAGAAATATACCCTAATATAAGTTTTGTGAGTTTTTATAGAAAATATGAGTGACAAGTGTAAGGAAATAATAAAGAGGCTCATAAGAGACCCTTCTTTCCTTTCCTGGAATGGCATTACATCTAATTTATGTGACCAACAGTCCCCAACTCATTGTCCTCCCATCCCCCTACCTGCCCCCACCAGAGAATGGTAGAATGGACATTGTGGTAAAGAGTCCTGCAGGGACCCTATTTCAGGAATTCCTATAGGCAAGTAAGTGGTAAATCAAAAGGCTTTCATGGGAGAAACAGTCAAGGAAAAGGCTGAGAGATGGAGCAAGAAGGGGATTAAGAAAGAAAGACTGTCTAAGTCTGGGTTTACACATGTCAAGCCAGCTTCTTGGACTCATGGGTAAATAGTCAGTAAAATCTCTAATTAGCTTTAGCTCATTTTAGGTAGGCTTTTATCCTTGCTAACAAGTCTTTTCTAAAGGAAAGTGAAAACCATGGCCTTAAGTCAGTGTTTTTGGGCACTTGATATGTTTGAGAAATATAGTTTTATGCCAAAATATCATTTTAAAATTGCACTAAGATTAAACAAGTTGGAACATGTAAAGTGCTTAGAATAGTGCCTGGCACAGAATAAACAGTCAATTAAGACTTGAGGTGTTTGTACTACTATACACAACTCCACTTGGAGTCACTCCTTTGCCTAAGGGAAAAAATGTCCAATGTATTATAATACTTGCCATTTGTGATTAAAAGCAAGTTCATTTCCTCATACTGTCATCAATTGTGGTTTCCTTGTTCCCTTAAGTCAATCTACATATAAGCTAAACTACTCAAGAAACTAGAATTTGGAGCAAAAGGACCACCTTAAAAATAAGTGAGAATGGGCTTCCCTGGTGGCACAGTGGTTGAGAGTCCGCCTGCTGATGCAGGGGACACGGGTTCTTGCCCCGGTCCGGGAAGATCCCACATGCCACGGAGCAGCTAGGCCCGTGAGCCATGGCCGCTGAGCCTGCGCGTCCGGAGCCTGTGCTCTGCAACGGGAGAGGCCACAACAGTGAGAGGCCCGCATACCGCAAAAAAAAAAAAAAAAAAAGTGAGATTTACTGTACATAATCTTATAGAAAGGTATTTAAACTACTTTAAGATGATTGGCTGATGAATCACTTTAGTATCAATTGTCTTTATAATATGACTATGCTATTGTTTCTGAAGAGTACTGTTGAACTGGAAGTTCAGTGTGTGTGTGTGTGTGTGTGTGTGTGTGTGTGTGTATGTTGATCTCTGGATTAAGAGCAAACAAACCTCTGCAGTGGACATAGATATTTCATAATTATTAGTTAATGTGCAAAAAATGTGGAAAACATATTCCCCAAACTAGAGATCAGTGAATTCGATGTTTTGAATCTCATGGTAGGATTTCAAACAGAAATGTTGAAAGAATTTTTAATGTATGTTCAGAAAAAATAATTGGCATATTGTTACCAAGAATAAAAATTAGCATGTATTTGTATTTTTTTAATAGCCTGATACTTTAAGGTACTCTTTTAACTAGTTTAACTAAAGTTCAGCAAAGCATTGTGTATTCCATGTTATTTTTTTTGTCAAGTATCACCTTAATATTTTTACTGGACTTTTTCAACAGACTTTAATCTAAATTTGTTGCCTCCAGGGCTTTGCACATCATCTGGCTACCATATTAAACCTCTGTTAAAAATAAATAAAACAAAAATTTAATAAATCATCAGTCATGATAATACCAATCCAGAAGCAATGAATAGCAGACTAAAGAATACAAAAGAATGAATAAGTGATCTGGAAGACAGAAAAATGAAAATCACCTAGTCAGAACAGTGGACAGAAAGACAAATGAAAAAAAGTGAAAGCAACATACAAGATCTATGGGATAATATAAAGCATGTCAATCTACCTATAATAGTGGTTCCAGAAGGAGAAGAGAGAGAGAAAGGGGTTGAAAATATATTTCAAGAAATTATGGCTGAAAACTTCTCAGAGCTAAAGAAGGAAACAGATATCTAGATACAAGAAGCACAGAAGGTTACAAACAATATAAGTCCAAACAGACCCATACCAAGACATATCATTATTAAAATGGCAAAAATTAAAGATAAAGAGAGGACCCCAAAGGCAGCAAGAGAAAAATAAAAGAGTCAGTTACATGGGAATCCACATAAGGTTATCAGCTGATTTCTCTGCAGAAAGTTTACAGAACATAAGGGAATGCCATGATATACTCCAAGTTCTGAAAGGGAAAAACTTGCAACATAAGATATTTTACCCAGCAAGATTATCACTTAGAACAGAAGAAGAGATAAAGAATTTCTCAGACAAACAAAAACTGAAATAATACAGCAATATTAAACCTATCCTAAAAGAAATATTGAAATGTCTTCTTTAAATAGAAAGTAAGCAAGAACCTATAGGAAAAAGAAAATCACAATGGGAAATGCAAATATACAAAAGGATGAAGATCACTTAAATAAGCCAGTATATAGACAAAAAAAAAATCAAAAATGTTTTGTAAAAGTCAATGGAACTACAATTAACAGCAAAAGGATAAACATGATGATGTAAAATAAGACATCAAAATCACAAAATGTGGGGGAGGGGACTATAGTGGTGTAGACCTTTTTGAATGTGCTTGAACTTATATGACTATTAGTTTAAAGCAAGTAGATATAGTTATGAGTCAACAATCTTAATATCCAGAGTAACCACAAATCAAAAACATAAATAGACTTACAAAAACCAAAAAGAAAGGAAATCAAGCATAATACAAAAGAAAACCATCAAACCAGAAAGGAAAAACAAAAAGAAGAAATGAACAAAGAACTACAAAATCAACTGGAAAACAAGGTTTAAAATAGCAACAAGTACATACTTACCAACAATTATTTTAAACATCAGTGGACTAAGTGCTCTGATCAAAACACATAGAGAGGTAGATTGGATTTTAAAAAAAAGCAAACAAGAACATACAATATACTGCCTATAAGAGACCCACTTCAGGGCAAAAGACACACACAGACTGAAAGTGAGCAGATGGAAAAAGATATTTCAAGCAAATGGAAACTACAAGAAAGCGGGGTTGCAATACTCATATCAGACAAAATAGACTTTAAAATAAAGGCCATAAAGAAAGACAAAGAAAGACATTACATATGATAAAGAAATCAATACAAGAAAGGATATTAAGCTCATTAACATATGAGCACCCGATATAGGAGCACCTAAATATATAAAACAGATACTAACAGACATAAGGGGGAATATGACAGGAATACAATAATGGTAGGAGACTTTATCTAATGGACAGATCTTTCAGACAGAAAATCAATAGGCAACAGAGGTCATAAAGAACACAGGAGAGCAGTTGGACTTAATTGATATCTACAGGACACTATATCTGAAAACAAAAACAACAACACAGAATACACATTCCTCTCAAACACATGAGTAACATTCTCTAGGATAAACCATATACTAGGTCTCAAAAAACTTTCAACAAATTTAAGAGGATAGAAATTGTTTCAAGCATCTTTTCTGACCACAACAGTATGAAACTAGAAATCAACCAAGGGGGGGATAAACAGGAAAAGAATGAACACACAGAGACTAAACAACATGCCACTAAAAAAACAGTGGGTCAGTACTGAAATCAAAGAACCAATCAGAACATATCTCAAGACAAAAGACAGTAAAAACACAACAAAAAATCTATGGGCTACAGCAAGAGCATTTCTAAGAGGGAAGTTTATAGTGATATAGGCCTTCCTCAAAAAACAAAGAATATCTCACATAAACAACCTAACGTACCACCTAAAAGAATTAGAAAAAGAAGAAAAAACCAAAAGTTAGCAGAAGAAAGGAAATAATTAAGATCACAGGTGAAATAAATAAAATATTTAAAAAGCAATAGAAAAGATCAATAAAACTAAGAGCTGTTTTTTGGAAAAGATAAACAAAATTGACAAACCTCTAGCCAAGCTCAACAAGAAGAAATGAGAGAGGTCACAAATAAAGGAAATAAGAAGTACAAGAGGAAAAATAACAATTGATACCACAAAAATACTAAAAATCATAAGAGAATACTATGAACGGTTATATGCCAACAAATTGGACACCCTAGAAGAAAGGGACAAGCTTCCAAAAACATGCAGCCTGCCAAAACTGAGTAAAGAAGAAACAGATAATTTGAACAGACTGATTACTAGAAGTGAAATAGAATCTGTAATAAAACAAAACAAAACAAAACAAAACAAAACTCCCTGCAAACAAAAGTTCAGGACTGGATGGCTTCACTGGGGAATTCTACCAAACATACAAAGAAAAAATTCTACCTATCCTTCCAAAACTATTCCAAAAGACTGAAGAGGAGGGAACTCTCCCAAATTCATTCTATGAAGCCACCATCACCTTAATACCAAAACCTGACAAAGATACCATAAAAAAAGAAAATAACAGGCCAATACCTTTGATTAATATACATGCAAAAATCCTCAATAAAATATTAGCAAAGCAAATCCAACAATACATAAGAAGGATCATACACCATGATTGAGTTGGATTAATTCCAGGGTCCCATGGATGGTTCAACATAAGCAAATCAATCAGTGTGATGTACCACACTAACAAAAGGAAAGACAGAAACCACACAATCATCTCAATATATGCAGAAAAAGCATTTGACAAAATTCAACATCCATTCATGATTTAAAAAACTCTCACCAAAGCTGGTATAGAGGGAACATACTTCAACATGATAAAGGCTATTTATGACAAGCCCAGAGACAACATAATATTCAATGGTGCAAAGCTGAAAGCCTTCCAGCTAAATTCAGAAACAGGACAAAGATACCCACCCACACTAATTTCATTCAACATAGTATTGGAAGTCCTAGCCATAGCAATCAGACAAGGAAAAGAAATAAATGGTATTCAAATTGAGAGGGAAGAGGTAAAACTCTCACTATTTGCAGATGGCATGATATTCTATATAGAGAACCCTAAAGTCTCCACACAAAAACTCTTAGAACTGATGAATGAATATAGCAAGGAAGCAGCATACAAGATTAACATCCAGAAATCTGTTGCATTTCTTTACACTAACAATGAAATATAAGAGAAATATTTTTAAATCCCCATTAAAACTGAGTCAAAATGAATAAAATACCTAGGAATCAACTTAACCAAGGAGGTAAAAGACCTGTATGCTGAAAACTATGAAACACTGATGAAGGAAATTGAAGATGACTCAAAGAAATGGAAAGATACCCCATGCTCTTAGATTGGAAGAATTAATATTGTTAAAATGGTCACACTATCCAAAGCAATCTATAGATTTAATGAAATCCCTATTAAAATACCCATGACACTTTTCACAGAACTAGAATAAATAATCCCTAAATTTATATGGAACCACAAAAGACCCAGAATTGCCAAAGAAAAGGAAAAAGGAAAAAGAACAAAGCCAGAGACATAACCCTTCCAGACTTAAAACTATACTATAAGGCTACAGTAATCAAAACAGCATGGTATTGGCACAAAAACAGACATATAGATTAATGGACCAGAATAGAGAGCCCAGAAATAAGTCCATACACCTACAGCCAATTAATCTATGACAAAGGAGGCCAGAATATACAAAGGAGAAAAGACAATCTCTTCAATAAGTGGTGTTAGGAAAGTTGGAGAGCTACATGTAAATCAATGAAATTAGAACAGTCCCTCACACTATATACAAAAATAAACTCAAAATGGTTTAAAGACCTAAATATAAGACAGGACACCATAAAACTCCTAGAAGAGAACATAGACAAAACATTCTTTGAAATAAATCATAGCAATATTTCTTAGATCAGTTTCCCAAGGCAAAAAAAATATAAAAGCAAAAATAAACACATATGACCTAATCAAACTTAAAAGCTTTTGCACAGCAAAGGAAACCATCAACAAAACAGAACAAAAACCTACGAAACTCAAGAAAATATTTGCAAACAATGTGACCAACAAGGGGTTAATATCCAAAATATACAAATAGTTCATACGACTCAATATCGAAAAAAAGAAAAATCAAAATATGGGCAGAGAGCTAAATAGACATTTCTTCAAAGACCTACAGATGGCCAAAAGAAACATGAAAAGATGCTCAATATCACTAATTATTAGAGAAATGCAAATAAAACTACAATGAGGTATCACCTCATATAGGTCAGAATGGCTATCATCAAAATGTCTACAAATAATAAATGCTGGAGAGAATGTGGAGAAAAACGTATCCTCCTACACTGTTGTGGAATGTAAATTGGTGCAGCCACAATGGAAAACCATATGGAGGTTTCTTAGAAAACTAAAAACAGAACTACTATATGATCCATCAATCCCACTCCTGGGCATACATCCAGAAAAGGTGAAAACTGTAATTCAAAAAGATACTTGCATCCCAAGTTCATAGCAGCATTATTTACAATTCCCAAGGCATGGAAATAACCCAAGTACCCATCAATAGATGATTGGCTTAAGAAGACATGGTATATATACAAATTGGAATATAACTCAGCCATAAAAAGAATGAATACTGCCATTTTCAACAACATGAATGAACCTAGAGCATATCATACTAAGTGAAGTAAGTCAGAGAAAGATAATTACATGATATCTCTTATCTGTGGACTCTAACAAAATAATACAAATGAATCTATACGTAAAACAAAAGCAGACTCACAAAGAAAACAAACCTATGGTTACCAAAGGGGAAAGTGAGGGGGGGGAGGGATAAATTAGGAGTATGGGATTAACAGATACAAACTACTATACCCAAAATAGACAAGCAACAAGGAGTTACTATATAGCACAGGGAACTATATTCAATATTTTTTAATAACCTATAATGGAAAATAATCTGAAAAACATATATATATGGGTATGAGTAAATCACTTTGCTGTACACATGAAACTAACACAAAATTGTAAATCAACTGTACTTCAATTATAAATACTTATATCTAATCATATCTAAATTCGTCATATCAAAACATTTAGTCAGATATGTGTGTGTGTGTATATATATATATATATATATATATACACACACACAATACATTTATAAAATATAGGCAACATATTAAGAGTTAGCTTTTCTTAAATACATGTTAAATAATTCTTAATCTGGTGAGAAAGAACTCCACAAAAATTATCTGTGGATGAGAGGAAGCACAAACTTTATCACACTTCTTAAGTCTGTTCTGGGTTGAACATACAAGCATACACATGTACATCTTATCTTATCAATGAACACTGTTAAAAGCCCATATAAAAAACAAACTGAGCAAATCTGAAATAAGAAGACGTAATTACATAAAGTAAAAAATGTCTAGAATTTAGGAGTACTCACAAGTATTACTGACTCCATGCTTGTAGGAGTACACTGTGAATGAATAGAAAGTCAAGTACTATCAGACTAGCACACAGGAGTCATTAAACTATAACCATGTTAATCTAATTTTTCCCAAGATGTGCTAAACAATCACATCCTCAGGAACAGTGTATATAGAAGAATGTAGGGTATTTTTTCCTTTTTTAAAATTCTAAATGAATGGTCTATTGTCTGTGCTCTACTCTCAGTAGCAGCAATAATGATGGTAACAGCAGGGTCCACTGATAATAGTGTTTTGAAGATAGACCCCAAGGCATTTTTACTTCAATGTACATTCTTAGAAAAAGAATTTCTGAACCACCGGTCTAACAGAAGTGATCTCGGTGAGGTAAAATTTAGCACTGAGCCTAGCACATAGCAGATATTCAATACATATTTTTTGCATGAACAAATGAGAAATAAATAAATGACAACTTTGTTATCTAGTTCAACAATTTTAATTTTACAGATGAGAGTGATGAAAAAAGACTGTCATATGTTTAAAATTACAAAGTTATTTAAGAGCAGAACCAAACCTAAAATTCATTGTTTGGAGTTTTTCTACCAAATTGTGTTGTCTGAATAAACTCCACAGAGTGAAATAGTGATACAATGAAGGGGATATAGAGCAGAATTTGTAGCCAACAAGTCTGTGTGCATATTGTTTTCTCCTACTCACAAACTTTGGCAACTTGGGCATGTTCATTAAATTCTCTGTGCCTTCCTTAGTTTATTATGATAGTCAGTACCTTTTTAGTGTAGTTAGTGAGAATTAAATGAGTTAATACATGTGAAGAGTCTTACTAGAGTCCCTGGTGCCCAGTAAAGGGTCAATTAATATTATTATTGTAGGTAATCAAAACTATGCCTCTCTCAAGTCAAATATGATATGCTGGGATGATCAATAATAAATGCTGCTATTTATTAACTTCTTTCTATGTACTAGAAATCCACAGATATCATTTATAATGTCACATACCTGTGCAAGGCAGTTTTAATCAGAAGCAATATCAGGAGGCAGAATGTTGTAGTGGTGGAGAGTGAGGGATCTGGATTTACACTAAGTAGGTGAGAATTCTGCTCCACCAATTGCTAGCTCTGCAATTGGGCAGGTTTTATTTCATTTATTTTATTTAACAAACATTTATGAAGCCCTACTATGTACCAGGCATTTTTCTAAATACTCTGCAGTTACTGAGTCATTTAGTCTTTATAAAAGAGGAAGAGATTTTATTACACCCATTTTGCAGAGAAACAAACTGAGATATTAACAAAAAGCATCATGGTATAGTGATTGAGTACATACCCTCCTGAAAGTGACTACTTGGGTATAAATCCTGCCTCCTCCACTTCCTAGTGATGTGACTCAGGTGATTTATGATAGCTAACTCTGCAACAATTATCTCTTCTGTACAATATGATAATAATAGCACCTGCCTCAAAGAGTTGCTGTAATATTTAAATTGGATAACCTGCCAAGAAATTAGAACAATGCCTTGCCGTGCTCAAAGTATGCTAAAGATTAACACTGTCAATGTTATCGTTGTTGTTAATATTACTACTACAGGTGGAAAACTCAAGGCTCTGAGAGAGTCACTGAACCAAAGTAAAGGGGACAAGTAAGGGAGCAAGCTGGAATTCAAGCTCAATTTATCTATCCCCAGAGTCTGGGCTTTTCTGCTCTTAATTTGCTTCTTTACGGAGGACCTTTGGTCTCCCTCCTTGGATGACAAGCTCATAGCCAGTAGGCTGCATCTTGTTAGATATCATAGAAGTAGAGTGACTGCAGGAGTCTGAAAAGCAAAGTAGATGAGTTTCAAGTGTTGATCAGGGCTTTGCAACAGATATCTCCATTACATAACTCCAGAGAAACAGACTCCTGTCACAAGCCCCAATCCAATGTTATCTGAGTCACATTTTTTGTATCCATGCCCAATTGGATTCCCATTTGCTGAACAATGCTATAATATGGATAAACAAGACAAAGTACTTAGAGTCATAAAGTGAGTAAAGTGACAGTTTTGGAAACAATACAGATACCCTTAGTCTCAGCCTAGCTGAGTTCCTATATGTCATGTTGTTTTATCACTATTTTTAAATCTATTCAAAATGTTCACAGTTTTATGCTAATCACTTCCAGGTTCCATTTGCCCATTTGCTTATTCCTTATTCTCCTGGGTTTTTTGTTTGTTTGTTTACAATGGCTTATGTCTTCAAGCTGACAAAAGATGATAGTGTGATACATTTTTTTCACTTGCACATAGCTAAATCTGTGACTTTTTTAAAATAAGATTTTCTGTAAACATCTTCTGTTCACAGAGAAAAATCGTCCTTCTGGGAATTGTGGAAATAGGAAAACAAATAAGAAATGCACCAAACACAAACAGAATTAGCCCTAATCGGATTCCTTTTCAAAGTTTCAGGAACTTCAGACTTGATTTCAAAAACTTCATACTTGATTTCAGAACAGAGTATTAATTATGTGATGAAGAGAGTAAAATTCAAGGTATCTCTTCAGAGAAGTTTCCCAAGGCCATCACTTTGTCAGCTGAATAAACTTCTAATGTCATCATCCAGGGAAATTATAGTTTCGGCACAAGAACTGTGCCCCCTGGAATCACAGTTATTAAGTCTACCCTTCTCCTGTAGGACCTACCCACTTCACCATGTCTTTCTCTCCAGCAATCATGCAATGTTATTAAACTACAAGTGAATCTCAAATTACAAATACAAATTATCCAGCTACAAGCATTTTCTCTCACAGTATTCAGTTCAGGTTGGCACATATCCACACATAATGGAAAGAGTTCTGGAAGAAAATCAAAAGACCTTGGCTTAAGTCCCAGTGCTAGCACTTTCTAGTTTTGTGACCTTGGGCAAGTTATTTGGCCTCACTGGCTTACGGTTTCCACATTTTAAAAACAGGGGATGATAATTCCTATTATTGCTGGTGTGAGGATTAAATATATCTGGTTTTAAGCACTTTGGAAATGATCAGCTTCCCTACTAAAGGCGGATATAGTTTCAGCTGCTTTCCTTCCTCCTTTAGTTTCAAACACTGTGAAAAGCACAGTTAAATTGTAGGGTGTATAGTGAATGAATACATGAAGGGATGATTTGCAGTGAGTTTTGTTGTTGTAATTAAACTACACATTTAATCATGAGCTATCAGTACCTACTGTTTATTAGTATAATAGCACTGGATGTGGAGAAGACAGGAGGTCCCAGAAATAAGTAAATTAACAATGCTATCTCAGTGCATTTACTATGTGCCATGGCAGAGGGATGCACAGGATTGTACATGATACGGCTTGAAACACTAAGTGATTTGGGATGAGAAAACAAGAAGAGAAGGGAGTGAGAAACGCTGGGACTGGTGGAGTAGTCAGGTCCAGGATTACTTTATAAAACTCTTTATTTTTTAATCAATTTTAAATGCTAACTTTTAGGATGCAAAAATAGTTGAAGCATCACTCTTATGTATTCTTCAATGATCATGATGCCATTAGGAGGAACTTAAATATGTTTTATTTAATGCATCAGTCAAAAATCAGCCAGCTACTGTGACATAAGCTAGTTTGTTGGAAAACATCTTTAACATACTGACTACTTCGAAATTTGGAATGCCTTGTTTGACATGGTGAACACCATTTTGGGTACATACACTGCTTTCTTATTCATCCAAACTAAAATAAATGTTTTATTGTTTTCCTGGCCTGATTAAAAATAGATTTATATATCCAACTTCTGGTAAAGCAGAGGCACTGATGCCGTCCCTATAACTACTTCCCGCCAACTACAGAAAATCTGCAAGATCACATGTACATTTAATTTACACAAAATTTGCAAATGTTTTGTGTGTGTGGCACTTTATTTTTTTCTTTCAATTTTTTGATTAGTTTACCATGCAATCACTTGATACTATTTTACTATTTATTTTAATCACTATTTTTCATTGCTTCTACCTGACTTCTCCAAAACCATGAGGCTATTTCCATACACCATACAATCCCAAGTCTTTATCAATGACCACCTCTACCCTCCATGTGACTGTTTCCAAAATTCCAGGTTCTAAGGCCAGTGATGATTAAATCTCCCAGACTAGGCAGAGTCAGGAGAGAACCCCCAAACTCCTTACTACGGTGCTTTGTACCTGAGGTACCTATGAATTGCAGGTTGGTTAGGTGAGATCCTTTTCACTCCATTTTGTCCCATGAAACCACATTTTCATATGACCTGAAATTTTGTTCTATCTTAAGGGTGACCTGAGTGTGCTAATTATGGATGTCATGTAGCCTAGGATCCTGTAGTCCACACTGAGGCCTGAACCAGGTCTGCAGCAAATTAGCATCTTTCAGTTAGAACAATTCTGCACCGGTACATAGCTGCCCTGCTTGCACATGCCTGGAGAGATATGAACTCTCCTTTGTCTCATTTTTTATCTTGTTCTAGGGCAGAGGTCAGCAAACTTCTGCCGTACGTGACCGATAGTAAATATTTTAGGTTTTGTAAGCCAACTGTCTCTGTCATAAGTACTCAACTCTGTTGTTGTCAGAGGAAAATCACACATGGACAATACCTAAATGAAAATTTCAGCAACTTGTCCAAGACCTTATGAGTAGCAAGTGACTAAGACAGGTTTAGAACCTATGGCTAATATTAAATAATGGAATTGCTTCCAAAATTATTTCCCTCAACATGTATGCACTGAGGGCCTACCAGTGCTAAGAACTTTCTGGACACAGGTAAACCACATGAAAATGCCTACCCTCATACAGTATATGATTTAATAAGTTCAACTCCTTTATGTAGTTAAAATAATATGCAAAAGCTTGTAATTAAGAGTCCTATCTTTTTCGAACCTTCCTCCAAATCCTCATTGGCTGCCTCTTTCACCAACTTTTGTTTTAGGCCTATTCGTCTCCTCCGCAACTCTCAATGTTACGTCTACACATCTTTTCTACACATATTAACTCTAATTGATCAGAATTAATATGTATGTGCCTCTCCTTTCTGAAGATGAAGATATTATTCCACTTTCCATTTCTTGTTTGTCTTTTGCTTTCTTCCACATTCCAAGGTTTTTTCAGTGAACTTTTCACAAAAGTAAAAATAAAATCTTGACGAGGTTTTCATATTTACATTTTTCTCTGTAATGGTAATTGCATATTCTGTGTTTTTAAATCAGCTGATTTTAAATGTTGAAAACTAAATAAACAAGATATATCATTTCAACTACGTAAGTATAGTTTGCTGCAAGCTCAGGTACTAGTCTATCATTTATTTTCGCTACAGGAGTAAAATAACATTGAAGAGGGCTCTCATTTCTATGTACTGTGAGTTGTCATTTAACTTAAATCTTTTAACTTAGTAGTCATATACGGCCTGTGGCATTGTAATAATCTTCTGAATATTCAATTTGAACAGTCTTAATATTTAAATATAAAATGTTAACATTTATGCATATTGACAAAAGAAGAGAATAAACATTTTTTAGTCTTTTTTAAGAAAGTCTTTGCTTACTGCCCTAGCAGTGATAAGGAGTGAGAAATAAAAGTACCATCTTGGGACATAGAAAACCTCTTCTATTTCAAAACTACTATTTCTCATCCTTTGCACAATATGTTTTCTTTGTGTGAATAGATTAGGAATAAAAAAGAAAAACACCCAGTAATATCATTCAGTTTTCTTTACAACTTAGAAATAGATTTTCATTACCAAAAGCAAAGAATGTAACACAGTAATTATGGCATGCCTTAGTCCAACAAAATTCTATCATTATTTCAGTATGTTCTTTAATGAAAATGATAAAAATAAGGTCTATTTTCTAAATGATTGCTTGTAGAAATGACCTTAACTGAGGTTTTTGGTTGTTTTCTTTGATATTGTTTTTGAGAAGTCTTTAATTCTTATTCTGTTAGGGAGAAGCCATATTCACCTTCACATTTGATGAAGAAGTGTACCTCTGAAGCCAGGGTGATTACCTTCCCAGCCTTTTCTGTCTTGTCTAGAATAACAGGGTAGCCTTCTATTTTAAAGAATAAATGACAATTACACATTTCCATTTACTTTGAAAACATATTTACTTCATGATTTTTAAAAATTGTTTTCTATATGAGAAATTACGGATAAACTGCTTTATGATATATCTACTGTATCTTCTTCAAGCATTATCTTGGTTGAAATTTGAAACAGATCCATGAAAAAGAATTTTCTTAACAACATTAGCTATATACTGATACACTATTTCAATGAAAGATGTATTTTTAAAAATGAGCAAGAGTTCAATATCTAAATGCTATCTGATAATTTTTCTAGTTTATTTAAGATACATTGTTTTTCATATACATTCATATGTTGACTCATCAAATGATATTCTACAAAAATTAAGTTTCCAATATTTGGGGAAAAGTTACTTTTACCTAAACATATTTTGATCACTAAAATGCTGCTTTTAATCATACTTTGTATCTAAACATCACAATAATATAGTGAATTAACTACATTTAATCCACTGGTCTTTGAAGAAGTTTTTTTTATATATTCACAAATATTATTACTAGTATATTATCTTGATACAATGGCAAAATGAGAAAATATTTTTAAAAGGAGCTTGAAGGTAAGTCAGTGCCAAAGAGATTTTTCAGAAACAGAATATGGCAGCCTTTTTCTTGGTTTTCTGTTTACCATTATTGGTAATCTCTAAGCCCAAAAACAGGACACAGAGAACAGAGGAGTGAAGAGAAGGACCCACTGCTGTATTTCTGTTCCTTGTCTAATATATTTCTTCAAAACAGTTCTGAGCTGGACCTGCTAAACATTTTGCCAACAGCCCTAAAAGGAATCATTATTTTAAGATGCCTGGTGCTGCATGATTAAAGGATTTTGTTGACTTTTTAGCACATCATGATCAGATTTCAATAGAAAGGGCATGTGCTTAGAAGATCTCACTGTAAAGTCTTGTAAAGAGGTAAATAATCTAGAGACATTTGCCTTCTTAAAATGCACTGGGAAACTAAGCCTCAGGAGACACATCAGATGCAATCAACAAAAGCAGCGAACTTTTCACTTATCTGTTTATATTGAAGTTGTGCAATTATTTAGCATCTTTTTAACAAAATCTTTCATGCATTGTTCCCCAAAGAAAGGTATTAAAATGCCAATACCTTAGTATGCACACATAATACTCCCCAGAAAATATTAAGAAAATCAATAAAGAAATCAATAACAGTCTGGAGTCTGCAAGAGTTGCAAAATACATTGATGGCTTCCCTTTTATGCGTTTTGAAAAACTGATTTCAATCGCTTGATTAC
Organism: Phocoena phocoena; assembly: GCF_963924675.1. Taxonomy (NCBI): domain Eukaryota; kingdom Metazoa; phylum Chordata; class Mammalia; order Artiodactyla; family Phocoenidae; genus Phocoena; species Phocoena phocoena. The sequence continues at coordinate 85,441,515 of NC_089221.1, read as the reverse complement.
TGATTCTTAGAATTTCAGTTAGAACTTTTTCTTTCTTTCTTCCCTCCCTTCCTTCCTTCCTTCTTTCTTTTCCTTCTTTCTTTCTTTTCTTTCTTTCTTTCACTCAAGACTCAGCAGGGACATGATAGTGTGAATTAAAATCCAGACAGTGTTTTACATAAAAAAAAAAAATCAGTGTTCTTTCTTAAGATAGAAAAAGAATATTTTCAATGCATTATTAGTAAGTAAAACATCAAAAGAGGAACACAACACAATGAAATGGTATAGGATTCTATATAGAATAAAACAAATGAAAATTAAATATTCACTAAGGCTCTCAACATTTTCAGTAATAAAAAAAAAATTTAAATTTCTAGTCTCATTTGTAACACTTTTGTGCCAATCTATGAACTTTTGTAAATGCTTAATTTGCCAAGTCATAAATAAACTTTCTTTTGTACACATGTATGCTTCCTCTCATTGTTCCATTTCATGCTCTCCTTTACAACACTACTTATTGAAAGAGTTTTCTCTACTTAGTTTTCCAGTTTCTCTCCTCCGTTCTCTCTGAAACCCACTCCAATCAGGCTTTCTTCCCTACCATTCCATGGAAACTGCTCTTGACAAGGTCCTTAATGACCTTAGTCTGCAGTAACCAACGACAAATTTTTAGTCCTCATAACTTCTCAGCATTGATTGAGTCATGTACCTGAGTTGGTCAATTTCTTCTCTGATAGACTTCTTCTCTCATGTTTCCTTGTTTCCCATCATGCTCTTATCTGACCTGCCATCTTCATTACCCCCTGTGTGTTATCAACACATCAGTAAAAGTGGTCCTTTTAAAACAGTTCATGTCGGATCATATGGTAGTTCTACTTTTAGTTTTTTAAGGAACCTCAATACTGTTCTCCATAGTGGCTGAACTAGTTCACATTCCCACCAACAGTGTAGGAGGGTTTGCTTTTCTCCATGTCCTCTCCAGCATTTACTGTTTATAGATTTTTTGATGATGGCCATTCAGACCAGTGTAAAGTGATACCTCATTTTAGTTTTGATTTGTGTTTCTCTAATAATTAGTGATGTTGACCATCTTTTCGTGTGTTTTTTAACCATCTGTATGTCTTCTTTGGAGAAATGTTTATTTAGATCTTCTGCCTGTTTTCTGATTGGGTTGTTTGTTTTTTTGGTATAGAGCTGCATGAGCTGTTTGTATATTTTGGAGATTAATCTCTTGTCAGTTGCTTCATTTGCAAATATTTTCTTGCATTCTGAGGGTTGTTTTTTCATTTGTTTATGGTTTCCTTTGCTGTGCAAAAGCTTTTAAGTTTAATTAGGTCCCATTTGTTTATTTTTGTTTTTATTTTCATTACTTGGAGGAGGATCAAAAAAGATCTTGCTGTGATTTATGTCAGAGAGTGTTCTGCCTATGTTTTATATACACACTACTATATATAAAATAGATAACTAATAATGACCTACTCCATAGCACAGGGAACTCTACTCAATACTCTGTAATGGCCTATATGGGAAAATAAACTAAAAAAGAGTAGATATATGTATATATGTATAACTGATTCACTTAGCCGTATACCTGAAACTAACACAAAATCGTAAATCAACTATACCCTAAAAAAAATTAAAAAAAAAAAACAGCTCATGTTACTTCTCTGCTCAAAAGCCACAGTAACTTTGCATATCAATCAAAGAAAAAGCTACATCTTTCAACAACCTACAAGGCCTTTTATGATTTGTCTCCATTAACTATAAGACACTCCTGTTTCTCTTTTACTTAGTTGACTACATCATCTTTTTTTTTCCTGTTTCTCAAAATCTCCCAAAATGTTCCCACCTTAAGTCTTTTGCTTCAGATTCTCCTTCTGTCTCTCCCTCAGATATCCTTTTTTTTTTTAATATCTTTATTGGAGTATAATTGTTTTAAAATGGTGTTAGTTTCTGCTTTATAACAAAGTGAATCAGTTATACATATACATATGTTCCCTCTATTCCCTCTTGCATCTCCCTCCCTATCCCACACAAAGCACCGAGCTGATCTCCCTGTGCTATGCGGCTGCTTCCCACTAGCTATCTATTTTACGTTTGGTAGAGTATATATGTCCATGCCACTCTCTCACTTTGTCACAGCTTACCCTTCCCCCTTCCCATATCCTCAAGTCCATTCTCTAGTAGGTCTGTGTCTTTATTCCCATCTTACCCCTAGGTTCTTCATGACCTTTTTTTTTTCTTTCTTTTTTTCTTAGATTCCATATATATGTGTTAGCATACGGTATTTGTTTTTCTCTTTCTGACTTACTTCACTCTGTATGACAGACTCTAGGTCCATCCACCTCACTACAAATATCTCAATTTCGTTTTTTTATGGCTGAGTAATATTCCATTGTATATATGTGCCACATCTTCTTTGGAGGTTCCTTAAAAAACTACAAATAGAACTACCATACGACCCAGCAATCCCACTACTGGGCATATACCCTGAGAAAACCATAATTCAAAAAGAGTCATGTACCAGGTCTTCCCTGGTGGTGCAGTGGTTGAGAGTCCGCCTACCAATGCAGGGGACATGGGTTCGTGCCCCAGTCTGGGAAGATCCCACATGCTGTGGAGCGGCTAGGCCTGTGAGCCATGGCCGCTGAACCTGTGCATCCGGAGCCTGTGCTCTGCAACAGGAGAGGCCACAACAGAGAGAGGCCTGCGTACCGCAAAAATAAAAAAAGAGACATGTACCAAAATGTTCATTGCAGCTCTATTTACAATAGCCAGGGCATGGAAGCAACCTAAGTGTCCATCATCGGATGAATGGTTAAAGAAGATATCCTTTTTAGCCAACTCCTCCATCTCTTTCAAGTCTTTGCTTAAACTTCGCCTTTGCTAAGATATCTATGACATCAATCCTTTTCATACTGGAACTGCCCATCTTCCTTCCCATTACTCACAGGGGCTCCTAATTCCTTCAATCTCTCTCTCGTTTTTTTTTTCTCATAGCACTTCCTAAAGTAGTATATAATTTACTTAGTTTTTATATTTTTTGTTGGTTTGCTTTCTTGTCTCTCTCCACTAAAATGTAAACTCCATAAAGAAAAGGAATATTTTCAGTTCTATTCACTGATAATATACATAATATAAAATAAATCTGACACACTGGTAGCACTCAATAGATATCCGTTGAAGAAATAAGTAAATGAAGATTTAAGTGTGTACTTCTAAAATTTCAGGTTGATTAAAGAATAATAATAAAGGCAATAATAAGTTAAGGAAAACAATGTATTTTCCTTTCATATTATTTTTTCTTTGCTCTCTTTTAGAGTTCATATAATATACACATATATCGTATACCGTCAGTTTCCTTAAACATAACCCTCATGAGGCTGTGAAATCCTTGAGGCCAAGTGCTATTCAGAGTCATCTTTATTACAATGCCTAACAGCACAATATCTGGTACACAATAAGAACTTAAAAATTAAGGACATCAAAAGCACAAGTCATAATACAAAATAAATTGGACTACATAAAATTTAAAACTTTCAAGCTGCATATCAAGAAAGTGAAAATATGACCTGTAGAGTAAGAGAAAATATTTGCAAATTATATATCTGATAAGGGACCTGTATCTAGAATACATAAAGAATTCTTATAATTCAGTGGTATAAAGTTAAATAACTCAAAACATAGGCAAAGAATTTAAAAGGCCATTTCCTCCAAATATATGGGCAAACAGCCAATAAGCACATGAAAAGATGTTCAACACCACTGGCTATTAGGATGGTTATAATAAAACAGACAGGTAATAAAGTGTTAGTCTTATATGTGGAATCTAGAATATGATACAAATGAACTTATCTATGAAACAGACTCACAGACATAGAGAACAGACTTGTGCTTGCCAAGGGGGGTGGGGGGTCTTGGGAGAGGGATAGATTGGGAGTTTGGGATTAGCAGATACAAACTGCTATATAGAGAATGGATGAACAACAAGGTCCTACTCTATAGCATAGGGAACTATACTCAGTATTCTGTGATAAACCATAACCAGAAAGAAGATGAAAAAGAATGTATATACTATATGTATAACTGAATCACTTTGCTGTACAGCAGAAATTAACACATTGTAAATCAACTATACTTGAATCAATTTAAAAAAATAAAAAATAAAAACTGTTAGTAAGGATGTGGAGAAATTGGAGTGAGAAATGGTACAGTCACTTTGCAGTCCATCAATTTGACAGTCCCTCAAGATGTTAAACATAATTATCATATGACCCAGAAATTCCACTCTTACATATATACTTAATAAAATTGAAAACAGATGCCCACACAAAAACTGGTACACTGATGTTAATAGCAACATTATTCATAATGGTCAAAAAGTGAAAATTACCTGAGGATAAACAAATTATGGTATATTATTTGGCAACAAAAAGGAATAAAGTTCTGATACAGAGGACAACATGGATGAACCTTGAAAACATTAGGCTAAGTAAAACTAGCCAGCCCAAGAATATTATGTGTTATTTGATTCCATTTATATGACATACCCAGAATAAACAAATCCACAGAGAAAAAACGAATGTATGGGTAGGGAGTGGTAGGAACGGAGAATGACTGCTATTGGTTAGGGGGTTTCTTTTTGAGATGATAAAAACGTTCTAAAAAGGTTTCGCCAATGGTTGTACAACTCTTGTGAATATACTAAAAACATTGAGTTGTATACTTTAAAAGGGTTAATTCTGTAGTAAATTAATCTAGATAAAAATATTAAAGATAAATTTTTAAAAATTAATGGATGGCAAGGTTATAACATAATCTTGCAAAGCCAACTCAATTTAAAGCAAAGCTAAAAGTTGACAAATTATTTGTAAATTTGGACAGGGTAGAGTCAACCTGTAGTCTTTGGACACTAATCTTAATATTTATATCCTTTTCCATATAGTATTGCTGTAGTTATTTCGGTATGAGAGGGATGAATAAATGAGAAGTCTGTGTGATTTTCCTTATGTTTTTAGGTCATATGATTTCACCTGTTTAGCAATGCTTATTCCATTACAGTAACAGATTTTGGACAGTTATTATAAATGTATATTTTGTTTATTCAGTTTGCGATTATCCATGCTGATGAAGGGGAACAAGGATAAGGGAGAGGCAGAATCATTCATGTTAGCCTTTACAAATGATGTACCTTCTATTCTAAGAATTTCCAGTACTATAAACAAGCTGTTAAAACTTCAGAAACATTTCTGTTCATATTCTCCTGCTTGCCCTTTAGCTTAACGCACCCTCATCCACTATTTCCCATCTAGATAGAATTAAGCAGGAGGATTAACAAATATGAAATAGATTATTTAAAGTAAAGAAGCTCAATTTATAATCCAGAAAATATATTTCAATTCATGACTCTTTTATCCCCTTTACTTTATCTTTATCTTATCACTGGCCTTGGAAGAATAAATAATTAGACAGTTCCAGACCCAATACCAATGTCTCTCTGTCAAGAAGTTATCCAGGGACCACTGTGTAAACTAGACTGTTCAGCTTGTCAAAAGGAAAAAGAATTACTTTCAAAGTAGAGTCAATCCTCCTTTAGTTGAGACCAGAAATCCTAAAGTAAAGAAAATGATGATTTCTTAATTACTTAGTTTTAGCCAATAATAATATTTCTTTTTCTTCAGCGGATAGATGCTCAGCTTATTCACTCCTGTACTCTCTGTGGTGATTCACAGTAACGTTAGAATTTGCCCTTTCTCTCACTCCAGTCCAAAACCTATCTTATATCCTCTCCAGACAAGTCTCTCACCCTCACTCATCCTGTCTTTGAATTCCACTGGAAGGCAAATGCTGCAGCCAGCAGCCTGCCTTCATGGAGAAAGGAGAAGTTTTGACTGACCCAGCAGTTCTTAAGGCAGACTGACAAATTCCATCCATGAATTCCACTTCCCTGTTCAATCATAAAGATCAAATTTTTATCCTCTTCAGGTGTCAGCTATGTAACTACTTAGAAGATAACATTCCTTTCTCAATCTTGTAAGGGGTTACGACGACCCACCACCCACCTTGTACATGCAGACATCTTCGGTGAATTTTATGTACAGTGCCAATATATCATTTCCCTTAAAGATAGCCATTGGTGCAGAACAGACTGGTCAGATGACCTGCTGAGATACTGGGCCACATCTAACAGAAGTTCTTAACTTAAATACTTATTTATGACCTTATTAATATTATTAGCTGTATTACTTGTATTCTGCCTACTTTACAAGATTCTCGTTTCTTGCATTACCAAATGTGTGACTGAGCCTCAGATAAAATTAATGATGATGAGGCAACCTGAAATGATTAATTAAATGTACAGTTCTGTAAGAACAATGATTGCAATAGTGTAACTCTAGATATGGGAAGAAGAAAAGAGTGAGCCATTTCCTGGACCATAACAGGCTAGTAAGACAAATGGTCCAGAGGCTTTTGGCTAATGTTTATGGGGCCTAGGCCACTAGTAGCACATCGAGTGGCCTATCAATGAAATCCTCACCTGCCTTGAGGAGAAGCATTCTTAGTACTGTGGAGCAAACTGGTCAGGAAATGCCTCCCAGACCTTGGTCGAACTTAACACCTAAAGGGAAGGGATTATAAAATAAAGAATGTTGCCCACCATCCAATTTTACAAGGATCAAGTTATTAGCCAGTGTAGTCACTGACCTACACTACCTACCTACAGGAATTCAGGGAGAAGGGCAGGATAGGGCACTTTGTGCTCTGGGAAAGTCAACAGAACTGGTCCTCATATAGTTTTTAAGATTTTGTGGAGATCTTGTGAACCCAGTTGCTTGCATCTTCCCACACTTAGAAAAGCACTAAAATGATTAATGAAGATACCTGTTCCTCGCAAATAGCAGTAACCTTCCGCCAAGATGAGTGCTTGATTGCATGTACCCTCTCACCAAAATCACATACACACTGGCCTCTCCCTTTACCTCTTTGGAACAGTTCTCACAGTTCTCTGAGAGACTGTCTCTTGGGTTATAATCCTCAGGTTGACACCAATAAAATTTTCCATTTCCTTTTTTTTATATGGAATATTGATTTTTTCATTGACAGGGTCTTTTAGAAATCCATGAAAATATTCCTTTGTTTTACTGTTTTATCAGTCTTGTGATGGCCTCCTTCTCCTCTCCTCATTTTTCTTCTCCTGTTCATTATAGTGCACTTTTACTGGTAAATGGGATTTAAAAATTTTACTTATTTGTTTGTCTACTGAGCTAAAGGGCAAGGATGAGGGGAAAGCTAATAGCTGTGCTCTTTCCACCATTTTGAACTAGAATCCCTTAGGAATATTGTATGTATTCCTCTGATTTCATACACACTTCCTCAAAATTGATGTAAGTACCTAAGGAACTGCAAAAGAGAGATTCTGTGTCATTGCTGTCTGCCCACTTTACTGTCTACCCTATGCATGGCTGTATTACATCCTATCGGCTTCCCCTCTCAACCTCTCTCTCCATTAAACCTGAGCACTTGGTTCTATCTCTGTGCTTTCTTGTGTGTTGCAGTGTTGGGAAGGGTAATTATCTTACTGCTTTATTTTTGCAGGTATGTAAGCCCCCGAATATGATCATCCTGAAAATAAATTTCTGTTAAGCATAATAATATAATCCAGGATAAATTTTATATAATATAATCCCCATTCCTGACTGGTGGCAAGAGTTCAGAGTTTTACTGTTTCACCACATCATGCTCAGTGTACTGTCTCAAATGTTGAGACCCTATTTTTTAAGTGCACACCATTTTTCATGTAAGCCATATATGCTGTATCCTGTTTTATTAGCAACCACCATTATTCTTCCTTAGGCCCTATTGTTTTTGTAACAAACAACACAACAAACAAATCTTTATATACAATAGTCAGTGAGACTTCCACACAGAATTTCAGACGCTGGGACTGATTGTATGTCCATATGGTTTTCATTGACTCAAAAAGGATACTAGGATACCGTATTCATATTCTGTCCATTTTTTTCTCCTTTTCTGAACCTATGTGTCTGTATATGTTCACATATTAAAAAATAAGTAGAAAAGGAGTACAGTAGAACATTTCCCTCATATCCGTGCAACAGACAATGATACATTTCCTCATTAACGGTCATGTGTACACAACAAGAAAAAGGATAAATGACCAATTCTGTCTTATCTCCTTCTTTTCTCCCTGTTTTCTGATTTCCTATCTAGTGGCTGGCTCTCTCTGTCAGTAATAAAAAAACCAAACAAAACTGTGGAGAATTCATAATTATAAATGATAAGTGAGCCAAGGTATGAGATATCAAAAAACTTAATCTATTTCATTCTTTTTTAACTCATAGGCTTGCATGCTCTTGCAAAATATTATCTATGCTCACATTGTCCGAACAAAAGCCTATAGGAAGGACCTCCCCGGTTGCACAGTGGTTAAGAAGCTGCCAGCCAATACAGGGGACACGAGTTCGAGCCGTGGTTCAGGAAGATCCAACATGCCACAGAGCAACTAAGCCCATGTGCCACAGCTACTGAACCTGCGCTCTAGAGCCCATGAGCTACAACTACTGAGCCCGCGTGCCAAAACTACTGATGCCCACATACTTAGAGCCTGTGCTCCGCAACAAGAGAAGCCACTGCAATGAGCCCACGCACTGCAAGGAAAAGTAGCCCCTGCTCGCCGCAACTAGAGAAAGCTCGCGTACAGCAACGAAGACCCACATAGCCAAAAAATAATAAATAGATAAATAAGTAAATTTATATTAAAAAAACTTTAAAAAAAAGCCTATAGGAAGAGATGGAGGTGGTTAGTTTAAACAAGAAATTATTTTATTAATGCCCACAGGAATGGTGAAATAAAAATAATAAAGTCTATGTGACCTCAAAAGTCTTCTGCATAGTGAATGGAGGAGCAAGAGGTGATCATCAAAATATTTCATTTGCCATGCTTAAAAAATGGATTTGGCAATTTACCAAATTTTTATATGACTAGGACCATTTGCATTATGAGAAGATACAGAAGAGTACATAGATTTTATGCTAGCTACTCTTCCTCTAAGCACCTGAGGCATAAAGATTTTGTGTTATTTGTTATTCTATTTAGAAAAATGACACCTTTCTAGTTGAAGCTAACCAAATTGTTATAAAAATGTTAGACAGTTATAGTGCACTGGAAGTGTGATCTTTTAAAATTATTATGCATGGTGAATATCTTGGAGAATATTTAATTGAGAAACCATGCTCTTGAAAGCCAGAAAATAAAGTAAACTTGAATGATAGTATGAATTTTATTTTGAAACATATCTGCTAGGTATCAGATAAATACTGAATAAAATGATCAAGTATGAATTTTTTGAAATATCTGTGTTGCCTCTTCTTTATAAGTACACTATACAAGCAAAATTGAAATGAAAATGCATTTGCTATTTATAAACATTTCTGTGTTATAACACACTCTGCTACAGCATATAGGTGAAGAGAGCAAAAAAGTAAATATGAACATTATTAAATATTATCAGCACAATATTGGAAATGTGCTTTCATTACTTCGATAATCTACAAACAAATTATAATTTTTAACCATATATATTGTAAAGTATAAAATTTAAATGTTTTAAAGTATAAAGTATTGCTTCTGTCTTAGAAACAACATGATTGCACAGGAAATACAATTCATTTTTTATTATTATTTAATATATTTTTATTACAGAGCTAATATAATCTCATTGTAGGTAAAATATGCAATTCAGAAAAAAATATTACTACCCACTGCCCAAATATCTATAGATAAAATTTTGTAGATTATTACATTAGCGTCCAATAATGTATCAGAGTCTCTTAGTATCTGTTTACCTACATGGGTTTGGCCCTGTGATTTGATTTGGCCCATAAGCATCAGCAAAAATGATAGAAGCTGAGGTTTGATAAGCACTTCTGAATTGGTGATGGTTTGCTTGAAACACTGCCACCCTTGTGTACAAAACCTGGGCTATTCTTCAAAAGAGACCATGTGGAGGAGAACTAAGGTACCCTGACCTACAGCCCCAGCTAAACTCCGGTTATGTGGCTCTGGCCTTGGATCACTCAGCTCTAGGAGAGTGATTAGATGGCTGAACCTGTGCAAAGTGACCCCAGATTAAATCAGGAAATAAACTGTCCAGTTGAGCTCAGCCCAGACTGTAGAACAGCAAGCAAATAAATGGTTGTTGTTCTAAGTATAAGTAGCTGAAACATAAATTAGAGTCTAAATCTCGGATGCAACCCTTCAAAAACATTAAATATGGGGCACTGAATCTGTGATGGGCACTGGGTGGAGAGTGGACATATGGTGAACAAGCTGTTAGAGAAAGTTAAAAAGACAGTGAGAAAACTCACAATGGAGGCTAGAAGGATGATTAAGCAGTTTTTGTAGTGGTAAAGCAATAGGAGAACACGTAAAGAGTTGATTGGCATCATTTAGCTGCATAGGAGGAGAAAAACAGAGGTACATACAGGAAAAGAGAAAGAAAGGGGAAAACGTACTATTTAGTTTTCAAGTAGAATTTAGAGGGAATATAGAGCAGCTAAGAATTTTGTGGTCAAAAAATAAAACTCATGGCCAACAGGCAGATGAAAAGATGTTCCACATCACTAATCATCAGGGAAATGCAAATCAAAACCATGAGTTATCACCTCACACCTATCAGAATGGTTATCATCAAAAAGAACACAAATAAAAAATGTTGGCGAGGGTGTGGAGAAAGGGAACCCTTGTACACTGTTGGTGAGAATGTAACTTGGGGCAGACACTGTGGAAAACAAGTTTCTCAAAAAGCTAAAAATAGAACTATCATATGATCCAGCAATTCAACTCCTGGGTATATGTCTGATAAAAACAAAAACACCAATTCAAAAAGATACATGCACCCCAATGTTCATAGCAGCATTATTTACAACTGCTGAGATACGGAAGCAAACTATGTGTCCATTAACTGATGAATGTATAAAGAAGATGTGGTATACATATATATATATATATATATATGTATATATATAAACACACACACAATGGAATACTACTCAGCCAATGAAATTTTGCCATTTGTAACAAGATGAAGGGCATTATGCTAAGTGAAATAACTGAGACAGAGAAAGACAAATTTGACATGATATCACTTATATTTAGAATCTAAAAAAATACAACAAACTAATGAATATGACAAAAAGACGCAGAGTCAAAATATAGAGAACAAAATAGTGGTTACCTGTGGGGAGAGGGGCAACAGCGGGGTGGAGAATAAGAGGTATACAAACTATTCGGTATAAAATAAGCTATAAGGCTATATTGTACAACAAGGGGAATAAGCCAATATTTTATAATAACTATAAATGGAGTATAACCTTTAAGAACTATGAATCTGGCTTCCCTGGTGGCACAGTGGTTAAGAATCCACCTGCCAATGCAGGGGGCACGGGTTTGAGCCCTGGTCTGGGAAGATCCCATATGCTGCAGAGCAACTAAGCCCATGTGCCACAACTACTGAGTCTGTGCTCTAGAGCCCATGAGCCACAACTACTGAAGCCTGTGTACCAAGAGCCCATGCTCCACAACAAGAGAAGCCACTGCAAGGAGAAGCCTGCGCAGCAAAAGGAAGAGTAGACGCCACTCGCCACAACTAGAGAAAGCCTGCGCACAACAACCAAGACCCAACGCAGCCAAAAATAAATTTTAAAAAAAGTACTATGAATCACTATATTGTACACCTGTAACTTATATAATACTGTACAGCAACTATACTTCACCAAAAATAATTTTAAAATCTCATTCTCAAACCCATTCCACCTGACAAAAACAAAAGACTCTCAAAGAAATGACTTCAGAGTATGGACCATTCAAGAACACTGCTGTAAGATACTTTGTTAAAACCTTAGAATTCAAAGGTTTCAAACATTAATTCAAACATTAATTCAAAGTTAATGTCTGAATACAAGAACTTTAAACAAGAAAAGAAAACAACTACTAGGAATTCTGTAGATATTGTTCCACAGAGTCTAATAAGCCCAAAGAGAATTATGGTTATGGTTTTTGGAGAATGGAATAAGCCATGATTAGACTCATAAAAAACTAAGAAATTTTTAAGATAACTGTATGCTCTTGGACAAAATGTATCACAAACAAGTCAAAATGGAAAGAAGCTTCTAGACCTTCAACTTTTTACAGAAATTAGACTAAAAAAATCTATCTGCTTAAATATAGCCATTTCTTAAAGAAAAGGAAATACATCTCAGAGGGCAGAGCCAAGCACTGGGTATCTGTGCCCTTCTAAGATCCACTCCCATATTGATTCTGAGTTTGTTCATATGAGCTCAATTATAATTTATTAGGTATGATTTTAATACATGTCCAACCTACTAATAGATGCCAGTCAACAATATAAAGTAGGTAATTTAGTTTTATGATCCTGTAATACCTGCCATTTTTATTTGCTCCCTTTTGAGCATACTGACCCATAAATGAAAATGCAGCTGGTTTTGTATATATGCTTTTGTTCTGAGAAGCTGTAATGTACCCATTTGTTTTATTCTGTAATCCTTGTGGCTGTGAATCTTGCTCACTTTTCAGTCATTTCCAAGCCTAGTTCTCCTATTTTGAACACATGATTACAAAACCCCAAGTCCTAAAATCTTGGTTGCCTTTCCCATATTCAATCTATGAATGCTCCCTTTTAATACAGCAATACTGTAGATAAATTTTGCAATGCAATTCCATTGATTTAGCTTAGCTAGAGATTTTATGACCTTGGTTATTGCCCCCCAAAAGATCAGATTACTACAAAAAATTATTTTGTGATGTAGTATATGAAGGAGGTTTTGAGGCCAACAAGGTAGTTAAAAGTGAAACCGTGTGGGTTTATCACTTTGTGTGCTTTCAACATACTATGCATCACACTCCCTGTTTATAAAATTGGTAATAATAATATTATTCACAGATTTTCTTGTAAGGTTAAATAATATAACACATGTAAAACTTGAAATATTTCACATACAGAGCACTACATATACGTTACCAGTATTATAAAGATTGGGTAGGATTTGAAGAGGCAGGCATTGAACGTTAATTCTAGGCAGGGGTAAGCACATATGCATAAAGGTGGGAAAGTCTACAGCATACGGAGAGACCAATTTGCATGAAGTAGAATTTATAGGGTTAGTGATAATATTGCAAGCTAGATTAGAATTATTAATTTTATATGGGATTTGAAAGGTTCTGAATGTCAATTTAACAATCTGAACCTTCCTTTTCTAGAAAGTATCCTTTTAACTAGTCTAAAGATGTGAAGAATTTAGTCTAGGGAAGCCAGTACAAGGAACACAAGTTTTATCTTGTAATATGAAAAGAACCACCAGGTAGAAGAGATTTGCTCTCTTTTGTTCAAGACAGCAAACCTAGAGCTACCAGTTTAGTTTACATGTGGGCATGTTTACCCTCAGAGTAATAAATTATTTACTGCAACTAGATGTCTGTCAGGAGAAAGGGCTACTACATATAATAATGAAATGTAGCTCACTGGAATTATAATGGCAAAGACTGGAAGACAAACCACAGATGCTACAGAAGGTATTAATATAGAATAGGGATTAGGGGTTTATATGTGTACATGAGACCAGTTCATTTTTCAGGAAAGGAGGGTACATGATTTCATCACACTCTGAAAAGAATCCATCGCTCAGAAAAGTTGAGACCATTAGAAATATAATATTGGACTTAGATGCCTCAATGTGATTTCTAAGGTCTCAATAGCTAGTCAGTGTTCACATAGAAACACTGAGATGTTGCAGCCTTGCCAAACAACTGATTTTGTCATGGTATTATTGATTGTCCTTAATTCCTCACTCTGGTGGTCTCTCTTTATTTTGATACCATTTGCTGTACTTACCCCATCTACTTCTTATATTTTAATTCCCATCCTGGTCAATTGAGCTATCCTTTAGCATTTTTATTTTGTGAGGTTTAGCATTTATCTCCTGACTTTTTAACTTCACAATGGCCTTTAGACTGGAAGGACCAAAAGTCTTTCTGAATCTTTCTCTCAGTCCCCCACACCTGAACACTTTTTTCTCCTAATCTTTTTAATGTTTTCAGTGACAGGTTTTACTTCGGTTGTCACTCTTTTGTGAAGGTTATTTTTTCAGGTTTAGCAATTGTTAGGTAATAAACCTTATCTTATTAACTTTGACTTCAAAGTCTGTTTTGGGGTAAAAATGAAGATTCTGAATCAAAGAAAGATTAAGGAAGCAAACTGTGACTAATTTGCAAGCTATCTTAACTTTGTAGGAAGGGACTTTTACTTTTATTTTTATTTTGTTCAGTTAAACGTATTAAAAAAAAAAAAACCCCAACAAGCTATAAATCCAAATCACAGTGTAACACACTGAATCAGGCATATTCGTGCACCTGATGTACTCATGGTGGTACTTTTCTCCAAAGGTACTGCTTTAGGATTCTCCTAGGATGTTAGCGTATCTATGATAATGTAGGTGACTCCTAAAATAATCAAGTTTCAGAGCCAATGGGTATGGCTTCAGAATATATAATAAATTTACAATCTTCTGTAACTCCTTTAGTGAACTGAAAGCATTCATAGCCCCACGTCCTTATATTACTCTTGACCTTTAAAATTACCAATCCTTAGCTTATTCCTGTCAATTCAAGACAAGTAAGACACAAGACTGTCTTCTATGAGTCAGAGTGACAAACACTTTATCAAGGTTTAATTATATTTTTTTCTCTTTACAATAAGTGAGTCAATATCCCTTTCATAAAACAATGCTGAAATAATTCATCCATACAGGCTCAAGGGGGGAAAGAAGTGGGTTACCTAAGCCATTCACTGACACTGTGGAATCAAAGAAAAATGGCTCAAAGATAGGGCTGAGAAGCTGCTTTTACATGGAGTAGATAGTGTTTCATTTGCAAAACAACGTCTGATATAAAGATTCATGGCATTATGTTTTTATCTTGAAATACTGACACTGCTGGCAGCTCAACCTGCTATTCCATTAGAACATCTCTTAGGAATTCTGGAATTTATCTGCTGCCCACATAAAAACAGATAAAGCAAAGGAAAATATATTAAGGCTTATTTTTATCACAAAACAGGGCTGCACCTCCAGAATCAAATCTTTTAAACCTCTATCATGAGCCCTCTGCAGGAAAGCTCATGTACAGTAGGAGCAAGGTGAGGGACAATGGCAAAGAAACATATATGAACAGTATCTTTTTTATGTTGACACCTACATTCTATTCAGTTTAATATTTCTCTTCAGATTCACAGAACAGCAAAGAGTCTTACGTTGTCCCCCATTCTGAATCCATAGTTACAACAATGCTCTGCCTAAAAAGTGGTAACAATGTAGGGAGTGAAAATGCCTAAAGCTGAAGTCCCTGAGTTGCTTGGGGGAAGAGAGCCTAAGAGGGTATAAAAAGACAAAAATGCACCTTTAGAGGAGATTTATCCAACATGTGGAGTGAGGATTATACGTAACCAGAGGCATCTTGGGGAAGAGCTTCACTGAGATATTGTGAATAAGAAGAAAATTTATCTAATTAGCCACTAAGGTCTAAAGCAATACTGTCAAATAGAAATTTATGAGATGATAGAAATTTCCTATATTTGCACTATCTGTAACAACAGCGACAACCCAACTGCAGCAACTGAGCACTTGAAATACAACTATTTGGACTAAGGAACTAAATTTCAAATTTTATTTAATTTTAATTAATTTAAATTTAAATAGTCCTAATTTGACTACTGTCTATGTTATTGCACAGAATAGATCTAGAATATAGCTAGCTAAACATATCTATAAAATCTTAGTGTGTGAAATCAAAGGGAGAATAGTTCTAGCAGTGAAGGTAATTTAAAGAGTTTAATGAACACACTTTCCACTGCATCTCTTTCCAAGTCAGTTTTATTGAATATTCTGTGCCTTTAACCATCATCTGAAAGATTTCCATGTAGAGAGATACTTTTTAAAATTTATTTTAATGAAGTCATGATTGATAAAGGGAGATTGCTGATTAAACTGACCTGCTTTCTAAGATCTCCAAGTAATTACACCCCTCATCTCAACCCCATGGTAGTGGTCATAGAAAGGTTAGTGATTCTTATAGACCAGTGCCTGAACTATCAATGCTTTAAGTCGAACATTTTATTGATATGTCAAAACAGTACACTGAGCACGAAACAGAAAGAAAAATAATGCAAAAAAGACTGGGATTTCAATTCAAACTAGTGATATGAACTGAAGAGATGCAAATATATACTATATTTACTTCCACTGTTAAAATGCTGTGAGCTCTGTGGAATCCCAAAAGGGAAGATAACTTTATTAGTAAAAACAGTCAGATTTTAATAAGAACCATGTTTTTGGTTTCTATAACTTTTAGATGTGCCTGAGTATGACAATTTCAAAATTAAATATTTAAGTTCTTTCCTTACTTTCATTTTTTTCATTCCTTCCTCAACCCAAACCTGATATTTAACAGGTGTGCCATTTTTGTGCTAAGTTGAGAGTGACCTATGCCTACCAAAAAAGGTTCTGCACTCCTGATTATGCAAAAGAGTGTGGTTTCCACTGGTTCAGTTAAAAAATATTCCATCTTAAGAAACAATAGGGAATTAAATGATAATATAAACCTGGATTTGTAAATACACTAAACTTCCTGAAAATAGTTATTTGTTAAGTGTTCTTCCATCAGTTATTTGGGTAATATCAGAAAGTCTACATTTTAAAATGTAAATAGGATGCAAACAAATTGAATGATCTAGATGAAATGGAAAATTCCTAGAAATATGCAAATTAGCATGGCTGAATCATGATGAAATAGATAATCTGAACAGATCAATGGCTAACATGAAAGTTAATTTAATAATCAAAAACTCAACAAAGAAAAGCTCTTTGGGGCTAAAATGCTTTACTGGTGAATTGTAACAAACATTTAAAGAGGCCAGTCCTCTTCAAATTCTTCCCAAAAAAATTAATGAAGAGGGAACACTTTCAAATGCATTCTGTAAGGCCAGTACAGCAAAGCCAGAAAAAGACACTACATGAAAACTACAAACCAATATCTCTTATAAATAATGATGTAAAAATCCTCAATAAAATGCTAGAAAACTAAATACAACAGCACATCAAATGGATTATACATGCATGAGAAAGGAGGATTATTCCTGGAATGCAAGGATGGTTCAACATACATAAATCAATAAATGGGATATACCACATTAACATAATGAAGGATAAAACCACATGATCATCTTAATAGATGCAAATAAACACATTTGACAAAATTCAACATCCATTCATGATAAAAGCTTTCAACAACTTAGGAATAGAAGGAATGTACCTCAACATAATAAAGACCATATATGACAAACCCACAGCCAACATCATACTCAAAGGTGAAAAGTTGAAAGCTTTTCCTTTAAGATAAGGAAGAAGACAAGAATACCTACTCTCACCACTTTTATTCAACATATTTTTGGAGGTCCTAGCCAGATCGATTAGGCAAGAAAAGGAAATGAAAGCCATCCAAATCAGAAAGGAGAAATTTAAACTGTCTCTTTTTGTAGATGTCATAGCCTTATATGTAGAAAACCCTAAATATTCCATAAAACGTTGCTACAACTAATAAATGAATTTAGTAACTCGCAGGATATAAAATCAATATACAAAAATCACTTGTATTTCTATGCACTAACAGTGAATTATCCAACAAATAAATTAAGAAAACAATGCCATATACAATAGCATCAACAAAAATAAAATACTTAGAAATAAATTTAACGAAGGAGGTAAAAGATTTGTACACCAAAAACTGTTAGATATTGATGAAAGAAACTGAAGAAGACACAAATACATGGAAAGATAGTCATGTTCATGGATTGGAAGAGTTAGTATTTTTAAAATGCCCATACTACCAAAAGCAATCTACAGATTGAATGTAACACTTACCAAATTCCAATGGTGTTTTCAACTAAAAAGAAATATTGATTCTAAAATTTGTATGGAATCACATAAGACCCAGAAGAGCCAAAGCAATCTTGAGAAATAATAACAAAGCTGGAGTCATCACACTTCATTAGTTCAAACTATATAACAGAAAAACAGTAATCAAAATAGTATGGTACTGGCATAAAAACAGAAACATAGATCAATGGAACAGACCATACAGCCCAGAAGTAAAACCATGCATATATGGTCAATTAATCTTTTACAAGAACACCAACAACACACCAGGGAAAGGATAGTCTCGTTAATAAATGAGGTTGCGAAAACTAGATATTCAAATGCAAAAGAATGAAATTGGACCCCTAACTTACAGTACTCAAAAAATTAACTTGAAATGGATTAAAGACTTAATGTAAAACCTAAAACCTTGAAGACTATAATCTATAAAACTACATTTTTTAAAAAAACTATAAAACTCCTAGAAGAAAACAGAGAAAAAAATGTCTCAACATTGGTCTTGGCAATGATTTTTTGGGTACAACACCAAAAGCACAAGCAAAAACAAACAAGCAGAACTACATCAAACTAAAAACTTCTGTAGAGCAAAAAAAACAATTAACAAAATGAAAAGGCAGCCTATAGAACTGGAGATAATATTTGCAAACCATATGCCTGATAAGGGATTAATATCCAACATATATAAGGAACCCATACAACCCAATAGCAAAAAGAACTACTAACCCAATGAAAAGTTAGGCAAAGGTCCTAAATAGACATTTCTTCAATGAAGGCACACAAATGGCCAACACATATATGAAAAGGTATTCAACATCACTAATTATTAGGGGAATGCAAATGAATACCACAATGAGATGTTACCTCACACATGTTAGGATAGCTATTATCAAAAAGGTAAGAGGTAATAAGTGTTGGCAAGAGTGTAGAGAAAAGGGAACAGTGTACACTGTTGGTGGAAATATAAATTGGAACAGCCATTAAGGAAATGTAAATTGGCACAGCTATCAAGGAAAACAGTACAGAATTTCCTCAAAAAATTAAAAATTGAACTACCAGCTGATCCAGCAATTCCATTTCTGAGTACATATTCAAAATAATTAAAATCACTATCTGAAAACAATATTTGTACTCCCATGTCCATTGCAACATTATACACAGTAGCAAAGATATGGAAATAACCAAAGTATCCATATATGGAGGAATAGTTAAAGAACATGTGTGAGACATCTAGATCTAGATATCTACATATAAAGGTATACATATCTATAGCTATAATTATATATATCTATATATATGTGTGTATAGATATGTAATATAATATTATTCAGCCTTTAAAAGGAAGGAGATTCTGCCATTTGGGACAACATGGATAAACTTGGAGGAAGTTATGCTAAATGAAATATACCAGACACAGAAAGACAAATACTATATGATCTCACTTATATGGGAAATCTAAAAATGTCAAACTCATACAATCAGAGTAGAATGTTGGTTGCCAGGAGCTAGGGTGTTGGAGACATAGAGAGATGTTGTTCAAAGTGCACAAAGTTTCAGTTATAAGATGAGTATATTCTTGGGATCTAATGTACAGCATGGTGATTATAGTTAATAACACTATATTGTATACTCGCAATTTGCTATGAGTATATACAGATCTTGTGTTCTCTGCAACAAAAAGAAAAAAAAAGGAAAAAAGATAACCATGTGAAGTAATGGATATATTAATTAAATTGATTATGGTAAGGATTTCACAATGTAATTAAATCATCACATTTGTACATCTTTTTTAAAAATTACATATTACTTAAATATATATGATTTTTACTTTGCCAATCTTATCTCAATAAAGCTGGAAAAAATTATAATAATGGTATATCTTATATGTATTTTATTTTATCACAATAAACAAGCAAACAAAGAAAACAAAATGGAAGCAGTAATTCAGTCATGTCTATACTATGTATCTATAGACATACTATATGATATGATATATGATATGATGAAAATGGCACTTCACGTCTGTGATCTTCTTCCCGGAAACACAACCTCAGTATAATCATGATAAAATACCATGAAAATCCCAACTGAGGGACATTCTATAAAATACCTAATCACCACTCCTCAAAATTCTCAAGGTCATCAATGATACAAAAATATGAGAAATTATCACAGACAAAAAGAGGCTAAGGAGACATAAAGTTTTTAATATAATTTGGTATCCTAATTAGATGGGATTTTGCAATAAAGAAAAAAAGGACAGTGGGTAAAAGCTAAGGAAATTTTAAGTATGAGCTTTAATATTAATGTATTAATATTGGCTCATTAATTGTGACAAATATGCCATACTAACAATGTAAGATGTAAAAATAGAGAAAACTGGATATGGGGTGTATGGGAATTCTCAACATTGTATTTGCAACTTTTCTGTAAATCTGAACCTATTCTGAATTAAAATATTTATTTTTTCTAAAAAGTCTCAAACTGTATAATTTTAATATGTGCAATTTATTGTAAGTCATTTATACCATAATAAGGCTGATGAAAAAAGTATCCAAAAAAAGAAGTCAAAACAAACAACTGACTTAAATTAAAGAAAGTAGAAGGGAAGAAGCATTAAAAAATATATAAACACACATGAAAGAAATTGGACACAGAGTTAAAATAGAATCAAAAAAACTAAATGCTGGTTATTTGAAAGACTAATAAAGTAAACAGGCCTCAGGAATCACAGATTAAAGGGGAAATAAAGAAGGAACAAGGAAATATTAAATAGGGAAAATCTTTATGTTAGTAGTTTGAAAGCTTAGACAAAATAGTAGTCTACAAAAACTATTGTTTATTTAAAAAAAGAATTGTTAAGTATGAGAATACTCAACATTAAATATGTTGAATTAGTACTTAAAATCTGTCTACTGAATTATAAATTGGCTCAACCACTTTGGAAAATTATTTGGCAGATTCTATGATTCAGCAATTCCTCCCCTATATACACCCAACAGAAAAATATATGCACCCAGAAGGCATGTGCAAAATTATTTATAGAAACAGTAGTCATGTTAGAAAATGAAACAATCCATGTGTCTATCTAGAGTAGAATAAATTGTGACACATTCATATAAAACATTCTTACTTAACTATGAAAATAAACTATTGTTAAACACAAGGATGAATATTACAAGCCTAATGTCAAAAATATCAGATACTAAACAGTTAATTCCTATCAAGTTAAAAAAACAAAACAAAAACCAGCCACAAC
Source organism: Phocoena phocoena (assembly GCF_963924675.1). Taxonomy (NCBI): domain Eukaryota; kingdom Metazoa; phylum Chordata; class Mammalia; order Artiodactyla; family Phocoenidae; genus Phocoena; species Phocoena phocoena. The sequence continues at coordinate 85,420,253 of NC_089221.1, read as the reverse complement.
TTATCTATGTTGTTTTAGATCAGAACAGTGGTTATCCTTGAGGAACAGGGAATGTAAGATCTAAGAATGGGGTACAAGGAAGTTCTACATACTGGTAGTGTTCTATTTCTTTAGGGGTGACAAGTTGGATTTACTTGGTGAAAATTCAAGCAACCATATAGTACTTGTCAAAGTATCTGAGTACATACTCAAGAAACCTGGCATTCCAGTCTTTCAAATGAGGGAAGATTTCCCAGCCTTGATACCAAATCCATGCAATGACATCATAAAGGACATTTACTGGCCAGTATCGTTTTGCACATAAAAAAATTAGTAAATAAACCAGCAATATGAATTTATATATACAATATATATGTAATATATAATATATTTAATATTTATATAAATAGCATATTATATGAATATGTCATGTATATATATTTTAAAGACAGTGCTTAACTCAGCAGGGGAGGGGGAGAGAGAAAATGCATTTGAAAGTGGGTTAACAAATGGTTTTGTTTACTAAGATGTGTGACAGACATGCTAAAATAGCATTTTAGACAATACCAAAGATAGGGACTTGATGAAATGAAAACTATCTAAAGATATTAACGAGAATACAACACAGAGCAGGGACAAGATTAAAAATAAAGAACTCAGGGGACATGGAGGATAAAATGAGAAGGCCTAATATTCATCTTTCCAAAGATAATATACAGAATAAGAGACATGCATTATTTAAAGAATCTATTTGCATAATGTGTTTCACAGCAATCTCTTGTGAGTTAGTTTAGCTCAATAACAAAACTGGTTTTCTACATCTTTACAAGTGAAGGGAAGATCCAGGGATACATTGATCCAATGGTTGGGCTAATGTTGAGAGACAAGCCGTGCCTGTGGGACCTGAGACACCCTGAGGTAACACCAGTGCCTCCATACATCTTCAGACTAAAGCAATCATGTTGTTTTTATGTGCACTTGGGAAGAATATGCTGGGAAATCATGCAAATAATTGAATAAGATGAAGGAAGCTAATACTACTATAATAGATTTTTTTATTAAATAAAACATTTTTACCAGATAGCTTATATGGTCCTTCTAAATTCTCTCATCTTAGATAATAATGGCATGTTAATAAGTAAAATATTAATATATATTGTTAAGCAGCTATCTAGTATTTCTATTTCTAATTTAATTTGTTCTAACAGTTTCTTTAAAGTATATTAAGAAAATTTACTTTAGTGCTTCATTCACATTTTTCCTCATATTGAACTTGACACTTTCAGAACAAGAAAGAAACAACATTCTACGTGGGAACAAGTTTTATGGTATATTTAACCAGAGAAAACAAAATAAATTTTGTTAGATTCCAAAAGTTATAGTACATAAAAAAAGGTATATCTTTGTTTTGTTCTGTAAAGCTATTACCTACATTAGGATAGGAAAAGAAATCTAATGGAATTGCAGTAGAATGAAGAAAATTCATAAAAGGGATTTTAGTTGTCAAGTGTTAGAACTGAAGTTACAGTATTGATTTAATGAACTAGGAATGGTCTTAACCAATTGGAAAGAGTGAAAGTAAAATTAGTCTCACCTGAGAATCTTCAGTGTTTCAGTTAAGAAGAGAAGCAGAAATAGATGCACACCGTTATTCTCAGGGAGAAGACACACTCACACACACAAAAATCAAAAATTAACCCTATTTGATGCTTTAACACACCAGTGACGTGTAATAACATCAAATACACACTACTACTCCGTCATTCATTGAAGGCATCAACAGCAGGCTCTTTAGTTAGTCCAAAATATTATCTTGTTCCTTGGATCAAAGCCTTTCAAAAACTATGCTCCCTGATCATGAAATTTATTTGTAATTCTATCAATGGTACATTTTTTGGAAATTCAGAAAACTATGTTTTTTATATACATTTTATTTGTTAAACACACATCTATATATGTGTGTGTGTGTGTGTGTGTGTGTGTGTGTGGCAGGGGAGAAAGGGAGGATACTACCAATGTAAAAGGCTTAAGTGATTTACAGCTAAAAAGCACATATTAGAAATACATCATATTATTTGCTAATTTCACATTTTACTTTGTCAACGGTAACATCCACTAGTAGAAACAAGACAACTTGAAAATGAGCATTTTCAATTATTTTGAGTCTGTTTTCTCGCAGAATTTAATACGTTTTCAAGAGCAAACTACGTACACTATCACACATTTTTTTTCTTGTTGAGTTCTCATTTTTGATTCCCCAAAGGTGAGACAAAGGAAGAATTGCACTTCAGTTGAAAACACAGATATCAAAAAAAAGCATACATTTCCTTCTTAAGAGTCTTTATTATCTTAGTTCTTAGGAATGCTTTCATTTATTTTGAGCTTTACAAGCCCAATAACCTTTTGATTTCATTAAATATCATAGTGGTTTCCATTTTAGATGAATGAATTTGAAATTACTAACTTGTCAGAATAAGCTGACAGGGTAAACAACTTTGGTTACATACATTTAAACTGCTTTTTAATTAAAGCAACACAATCGTGATACTCATTAGAAAGTGAAGTGAAACAACAAAACCTTGAGCTTTCTCAATTAAACTAAAAGCTTAATAGGGATTTGTTATTAAATGTTCTTCATATTTTGACATTTCAGGTAAATACACACATATACTTAATTACATAAATTATTTTTTAATTCATTCAGCAAAAACAAATAAATAAAGAAGAAAAATCTCAGAAACTAACAAGTTCTATGAAGAAAAATGAAAGAAGTGTAACATAGAGGGAAGTGGGATTACCTTTCAGATTGGGTAGTAGGAGAAGGTCTCTCTGAGGAACTGACAATGAGCCAAAATTCAGTGGAGCGAGGGGTAAGTCATGTGGATTTCTGGAGGAAGAACATAGAGAGAATAGAATGTACAAAGCTCTGACACCAGGGAGTTCACAGTATGTTTGAGGGTAAGATTGGAACTCAGGGTACCTGATGCACACTAAAAAAAAAGGTGAAGATTGTAATAAAAATGTTCAGAGAGGTAGTCAGGGATTAGGTTTAGTTGGATTTTATAGACATTAGTAAAGAATTTAGATTCTATTTTAAGTGTGATGGCAAGTGCTGGATAAATCCTAGAGTATGATTTCAGACAGGTTTGGAGAAAACCAAGTCCAGTTCCTCAGCTTGGTTAAGGAAAGACTAAGCTGTTAGATGAAACGTCTGAAGATCAGAAATGACCATGTCGTTTATACCTAAAGATTATATACTGTCCTCTAGCAAATACATTTCTATTTCTAAGAATGAAGTGATGACTCTGGCCCAGGTGAATGAATAGAGATAAGTATCCTAAAAGATTATATGCTGGGCTGCTCCAGCTTCATGTAGCTATAAGCCTTATTGAAGATTGTTAAACATCAAGGAGGTGTGTTATGACTCTAAGTCATTCACCGACATTTTAAATTTCAACTTGGCAGATTTCTATGACCTTAAAGCTTACGGTCAGATCTCTTGTACTATGATTCTCATTTTTCTACTGTGACTCCTGACTCTACTGACTTCTCCGTGAATCATTTAGATATACAAATTTTGTTTAATTTGGCTAAATTATGTCTGTGTCTGATCTATTCATCAATATGTACCATTCATACTTGTTGATACAGTCAACCAGCAAAAAGCCATTGGAGGATATTAAGCTGGAAAGAAACATGATCTGACTCATGTTTTAAAAGACTATACAATAAATATAATGAAAGAGTAAGAATAGAAGCATAGACCTAAGTACAGGCTTTATTGCAAAATAAAGGCAAGACATAATGGAGCCTGGATAAAAGTGACAATGGAGGGAGTGTGGATGAATAGTCATCAGATTCATGACATCTTCTGAAGGCAGAATCAAAGTATTTTCTAATGATAAATATGGAATATGAGTATAATACAGAGGTAAAAGATAACTCTAAGGTTTTTGGCTTGAACAACTGGGTGAATGATTATAATATTTACTTAAATGCGTTACATCATAGAGGCATGGGTTTAGGTAATCAAAAGTTTAATTTGGGGTATTTTATGTTTGAGGTTCCTAGTAAGATCCATGTAGAAATACCAATAAGTCAGTTGGATATGACAGTCTTTATTTCAGGGGAAAAGCTGAAACTGTAATCATAAATTTGTGTGTCATCATTTTAAATATGGTAATTAAATCATGTGATATAGTTGTGACTATAGAAGGATAAAAGATTCTTCGACAGAAAGTTGGGGTAGTCTCCAACTTTTAGAGATGGGAAAAGAAGAATTATTCAGTAAAAATAACTGAGAAAGAATGGCCAGTGAGGTAGAAAAACACATACACACAAATGTGTGTCACAGTAGCTGAGTGAACAAAGTATTTCCAGAGAGTGACTATATGCTTCTGCAGACTCAGAATGTCAGACAAGATAAAACAGAGAGAAGATAGTGAAAATTTGCCATTGAATACCTCAAGGTGGAGGTCAGTGGCGACACTGACAAGAGTAGTTTTAATAGTCAAATTGGGCAGTCTTCAAGAGAGTTAAGGCTATGGATAAAATCAGTCCAATGTATTCCATTTTTTTGGTAACGTGAAACCAAATGCAATTCTGAGTACTGCTGAAAGAAATTGGTTGGGGTGGAAGAGGTGAAGAGTTGTTAGCAAAGAGAAAAGACATGGAAAATACACGTAGGGAAATGTAGTATGTGTCTTTGAGGACTCTTTTAAGCTTTTGTGGTCATATTCAGAGTGAGATCAGTCAGATTAGCTTGCATGTTAGTAACTTCAAACGTAAAGAGATCAACAGTGAATTACTGCCTTCAGTGGGTAGAGGTCATGGTAGAAACAAATAATTTGGAGAGTTGGAGTTCTTGAAGAGTTCATATTTTAATATGAAAATATGAGCAAGACACAGGGATGGCTTTATTTAAGATTTTGGACGTGATCCAGACATTGGTAATGATAATGTTTAGAAAGAATGATGATGGAAATAGGTGACTGAGGTGAAGTGTAGGACAAAATTATTGGAGGTGAACAAAGTACAAAACTAAAATTATAATGTGTTGCATAGGTTGTCTATATAGGTATTGATGGACAACACTAAGAATAATAATATAATAATATAAGTACTGGTGGAAAAAAGGTAATAAGCAAGTTGATAAAACGTCAATGATATTTTTGGTAGGTGTTTACAACCATTAGGAAAAACATTCATATATCCCCCTGATACATTTGTTATTCATTTGCTTGTTTGATATGAGGAGGGGTGAAAATCTATCCTAACTCCAGGACCACTGCTGCTTGGTGTGTGAGTGAAAGACAACTTGAGAGTACTAGTGTGGAAACAGTATACTTAGATACCTAGATATCAGTTAGAATGAGAAGTGGAAAAAACACTGAGACACAAGGAGGATATAGGGAATTTTCTTTGTTCAGTGATTACTGAAAGAGTTTAAATTGTGAGAGAATGAGTCATTTCAGTGGATGTACAGAGCCCTGTGTCTTCAAGAATTTAGATGATTAAGGAAGAAGTAAGTGTCTTGAACTGCACAGAGAGTATTAGGATTAATTTTTATGGTTTCTTTCTGGGATGTGATAATCAGCTCTAGTTATGGTCTTCTATGGAGTGATATTTCAGAAAGTTTGTGGTTCTGGAACAAGAAGGTTGGGGATCAGAAGAAGTGGTGGTTTCACCATACACATGGGGGATTCTCAAATTCCCCCACCTTCAATCTTGATGTGAGAAATGTCAAAGTTGGGGGTAGTTTCATCAGGAGCATGGGTACTCTGTGGGACCCTTGTAACCCCAAACTGAACTCTACCTCCCAGCAAAATGCCTCTCCTCATATTTTGCTAGTCATCATTTTCCTCCATTTTTTAAGGGAAAAAGAAAAGTTTTGCCTCATACTGTAAGGTAGAATTATGATAATGGGAGGATGAATCAGCTTTTTGATGAATTGCCTAAAAAAAAATAATCATATTTGTTTTCCCCCGTGAATGGAAGAATACAATGGGAAGGAGAACACAATATCCTAGAAGCCAATATTGAAGTGGTAAAAAAATGATAAATATTAATGAGAATTTTAGTAAAATGAAATTTCAAAGTGCTAGTTGGATCTAATAACAATAAAAAGTATTTATACTATTTCTTTAAGATTTCAGAGAATAATAATCCTGTGTTATACTCCATGAAAAATCATTTCTATGGCCAATTCACTTTGGAATACTTTACCAAATATACACATATCTTGGATTCAGACAGTTTAAGGTATTGTAGTAATAGTATCTGAGAATTCTTGTTGTAAAGAAACTCATCTGCCTTTGTTTAACCAAGAGCTTCCCAATGTAGTTGATCCGTAAAACTGTGTTTCTGTGTGTGCCTGTGTGTAAATACTTATTGAAATCCTGCAGAAATATATTGTCCCGCCAGATATTATCTCCTATTTATCTAGGAGGCTGTCGTTTCTTTACCTAAAGTCAAAATTCAAACATATATTAGGTGTGGCACTTGACCCACCCAGGCACAATGTCTGTGCATAGAGCTTTTCAACTAAAACATTTGTGAAGTCAACTAAGAACAGTGAAGTTCAAAAGGTAAGTTCAGTTAAACCTGAATTTTCCATTTTAGAGGACACTGCTAATTGACTTCTGACAATTTAAACATCTGACTATATTATGGAATATAGTATATAAATACCCATGTGAACATAATACTTTCAAAACAAAGAGCATTAACATTATTTTTGACCTGAAGATAAATGCATAATGCCTCTTGATAATATGTGTCAAATCATGTGTTATTCTGGTTTCCAAGCTTCTAGTTTTTTTAAATGCAAGATTATTGATATCATCAGCATATACTTTGCTGTCTTCTCTATCCTTGGGCATTGAGAAATAAAGTCACTGGTTTTTGAATGGTCTAATAATCACAACACATATCTATTAATGTAAGTAAATAGTTTTTACTTTGCTTTTGAAACTTGCTTTTCTTTTGAGACCAAAATAAGATCTCAAATAAAGCAAAAGCAAGACAGTTTTATACATCAGTCATATCCATCACTTGGGAATGCAGATCCCTTTGCATTTCCTTCACACAAAAATAATTAGATTTTTTTTTTTGGTTAATCCATTGGAAAATTCTCATAATGATATCCTCCATTCAGGGATGGAAATGATAGGATGATATCCATTTATTATAATAATGACTTTCAACAAGATAACATTCACAAAACTTAATGGTTCAAGCAAACATTAAATGTATAATTTTAGCAAGCAACTATATGGCATGAGAAGAACAAGTATATACAAATTACCCAATATAACTATTCCATGTACAACACAGTAGACAAAGCAAGGATTAGGCCTTCAGTAACTATAAAATATGCACAATAGCACAATATAGTGAAATCAAATAAAATGATTTAAAAATTACAATGATAAGTTTTATAATTGTGTAGACATTTCAAGTGGCCTATTACAGAGAGAGATATGTATACATATACAAACAATACACATACTTTTTACTACTAAATCTTTAAGTAAATGACAAAAATTATTATTTTATAAGGCTTTAAAATGGGTGTGGTGTGTCTTTCATGGTTAGTACACTCATATTCAATTAGATGGCCTTTGACTTTAACATATAAATTTATCAAGCTTAAATGATTATTTCAATTTGTCACTTTTTAAAATGTAAGTGATCCTCCATGCTCTATGCCTGGTTACTCAGGGGAAATATAACTTGCATCAAGCTTAAACTAAATGTATAATTACCAACTAGAATTGAGCATTTAGTAATGTTTCAAATCTTTTCATATTTACTATTTTGTGATGGCCTTCAAGTTAAATAACAATAAGAGCAAAACTGCACTACACTTTATACAATAAAATCCATCAGTCATAGTCCTACTCACTATGCAATCCAAGTGTATCTCACTACATGAACTATTCATAGTTTTGGCATCATGTTATCTATCAATTTGAAATAGGTTAAAGATGAGAAAATAGAGATATTCTGTGCTCCGACTTCTATTTAGTTTTGTATTTCTCGAGGACATGCTTGTTGAGAGCTAAATTCATATCGCAATCAATAACTTTCATGTCCTTTTATCCTTTCTCCATATCATTCAGAAGTTTATATTCAGTATTAAAACACAGTAAAAATATTAGTCTGAATTAATGTTGGAAAATATGTTATCTAAAAAATGTGATGTTAAGTTCACTTTGACAACTTTCAAAACAGGAAATATGAGTTTTTACTGAGAAAACAACAGAAAATGTTGCTGTTCTCTAATCTGGCATGAGTCAAAGTACAGCATTCCTGATTTGATATAAAGAGCTGTAAAACAGAAGTACCACTGCTTGCTAATAATATCTATTATACATTAATATATAAAATATATTTACAAAAGCATGCATTATAAAATTGATCAACATTCCCAGCTATCTATATTAATATCCATATACAACATAAAATAGAATTTGATACAGTTTAGGCCCTTTTCTCCTAAACTGTTTGTCCAAATACTCCACTAGTCTGAAGTGAAGATATATATTTTTTAAAGTGTAAGTCTTCTTACAATGTAATAATATCAATTTTTACTTACATTATAATTTTTCCCTCAGGTACTCAAAATCCACAAATCCTACTGTGTTGTCAGCACCTGGAGGGAGGAGAGAATGTTGTCTGGACACAAACTCTATGGTAAAGATTTATGTCTAAAAATACAAAGAGACATACTGATGCAAAATACACAGGTTTGCTGATAAAGCGTCTGCTCCCTGCCATTACTCTTCAATGGTGCAATTGATTTGAGGAACTTGATTATTGCCTCCAGTGCTGAGTAAATAATGATCAAGCACAGCTGCTTTTATTTTCTTGACTTAAAGTCAAATGGTCACCTGTTACAGTTAAAAGCGCTGGTCCCAGTACCCTCTGCTCCTTCCTATGAAGTATCCCAGTTTAGTTATTTTTAAACACATTTCAAGTGTTTTAAAAGTCCTAATCATTAAGATTTATTTGAAAAGTACTTAAGAATAGTATCCCAATGTAAAAAAAAAAAAAAAAAAAAAAGGAATAGTATCCCAGTGGCATTTTCATCTTTTAACCATTTCTCAGACCATGGTAATTTAGCAAATAAATGCAAAATCACATGCCAGAACTGACTTTGAGGAGCCATAGGTTTCATCTGCTCATTCCACATTGAACTACTTCAAACAGACGTCACTTAACAATTAGTTTAAAAATAAATGGGGGTCACAATAGGGAACAAATACAAAAATTAGTTACATAAGGAAAAGGAATAAAAATTACAATTTCTGAGCAAAATAAGGCATTATCAAAGGGCTCAAAGTTTCATCATCAAAACACAGTGACAGTTTTATATTTCAGGTTCAAGTGTGACATACAATTTATATTTCCTTTCCAGATATTTAAAGTCAGAACATTTAGTTCCAGCTACAGGGTTTGAAAAGAAGTCTGCATATTTACACTTTAATGTTTATGAGTCAGTAAAAATGAAAGCGGTTTTCATCAATATTACCTTTACTTTATTTGGTTGAATTACTTCAATGGCACGTTACAATTTTACAAGTCAAGTGACTGTGAGAGAAAAAATATGATGCAGTCTGTGGCACGTCAACCTTCTCTCATTTTCAAGTGCAACTTTGCTTTTGTATAAAATATTCTGCCTATTTTGCATTTGTTTTTGCATTTTTATAAAAAGAAACCATGAATACATTTTAGAAGATTGTATCTAACTGTACAAAAATTTCCATGTGTGTTCATTTTAGTTGAAATGTATGCTCAATTAATTTATATGGCCATAGTAGAGGACTGCATATTCTGACTAATTTAGTTCTCCATTTTTAAAAGATTGAGATTGAATAGAATGTCTTTTCCTTTGTGTGCCCTGAATTTTTTCTACCTCCCTACAATAGAAGAATCTCATTTTGTCCTTTATTTCAACCTAGAGGGTAGTAAGTCATTCTCTTAGGTGTAATAACCAAGGTACTAACTGTGATTCAGTTAGCAAGATGGTAAAAATGATAGCAATATCCCAGAGTCTTTTTCCCTAGACACTCTCAAAGACACTACCAGTACTCGCTCTCCCACATTATAAGTTTCATGAACTGTACCTGAAGGTTTAAATATAGCCCTAAGCTGAAAAGATTTTCTTTTTAATGGCATCGTGTTATTATTATAGCATACATTTATCTCCTACGTGCCTTTGGTGTTGTCTCTGCTTACGACAACAAAAAGTTTTTACAACTGTCAGAAAGTGCCAACAACAATAATTGAAAGAAGAAAGTAAGAGTTTTTGAAACAGCTCATCTTTAATTAAAAATCATTTTTAGAATGATTGAATGAATATATGATAAAAGATGAATAGTAAAGTAGAGGTTAAGACAAGGTATTAGGAGTGTGTAACACATTTCTCATACCAGAAAACTGTGCTGACTTTGGAAATAATGATCAAAGATATGTTTGGGGGTATTAAAGTTGCAAGGGGAGCATATCAAATTGAACTATAATTAGATCATTTTCATTATTAATATATTTTGACTGTCATTAGAGACTTTTTAAAAGTTAGGACAGCAGTGAAAGCATTTTTAAATAATAGTTCTTCTTTAACGAAGTATTGAACTGAATACCTTGCATATGTATACATTGTAGGCAGGCACCTGTAAGCAACACGTAATTTCATATACCATGATTACATGTGTGCATGCTAGGAAATAAGAGAATGAATAATGAGAACTAGTGAAACCTTATTCTCTCTGAGATAGTCCTGAACATCACAGCTTAAATATCTGATTCTTATTAAGCAAGGAAAAATGTGTGTGTCCATTGTTGACAAGGTCAGTACCTCTGTTTTCAATAGTAATGGAATTGCGGTGCAAGACAGCATTCTATACGACCACCCAGCTCTCCTTCACAGGACGGGGAGCACAATGATGGATTCATCAATATTTTTATTACTTCAGATCATCTCAGATATTCATGAGCAATTTTCCCCCCCATGAACTTTATCTTCCATCATGTTCACAAAATGCCATGTCAAGCTTTTTCAACAAATTGGCTCTAAAATCTTTTCTAGATTTTTAGCCCAAATAAGAGATGTATATATAATAAAGGCAGTAAATTTAATATTTTTTTTCAAAAAACCTGTGTTGATATACAATAAGAAAAATATTGTAGTAAATTATCATAATGTAAAACTTTTCCTTGTCACAAATTCTTAATTTTAAGCTACAATGATTGTTATTATTATGGAGCATGGGATATGCAAAACATGCTCATTTGCATAAACTGTTACTCAGAAGTCCTCTGTGGTGCAATTCAGTCACACGTTACACACAGAAGAAACTACTGTCTGAGGGTGTCAGGTAACTTCCCAAAGTCACATTACAACTTCAAAACTTGTTGATTATACTGATCAAAGTATTACCATAGAAACTGCAGTCTTGGATCAAGAGAGGAAACCTATGAAATTAAAGATATATGAAAGGTAGAGTACATTGTTCCAAGTTATGTTTTCTGAAAAATAGTCCCAAATAAATAGCACTGTTTTCTAAGGACTGTAGAAACTGATGGAGGTCTATGGTTTGGGGCTGCTAACCAACAGCACACCTGTAGACACAAACTTGCTTTCATCTGCCTTGACTAACCATATTTATGCCTATATTTAAACAGGGATTTTAACCCGAGTGGTACTAACAGCTCCAAATGAGTAATTATGAACTATAGTTGACATCCTCCTTAGTTCTCAGGTATTTGGCCTCGAATACTAGAAGTACTTGAGCCCTTTGTACCCATCAGTCTGTTATTACTTGAATCTCCTTTTTCACGGGACTAAAGCCCATATATAATCTTTAATAAGTATTCATTGATTATACCCTATGGAGCATTCATGTATAAAGCGCTTTACCAGACATTTTTTAAAAGGGTTGCTGAATTTATGAATAACTTCACACATTCCCATTTGTAAGAGACTGTCCTTAGGGATTTCATCCTGCGAAGATTAGACAGCAAAACTCCTAACTAAATAACCTCTTGTTTTGTGCATTTGTTTTGTAAGTTAAAAAAAAAAAAATGAAATTCAGCCTCACAGGTGACTCAGGTAGCCATTGGTTTTGATTATTCAAATTCAAGTATTAAATAGTTATTTTCTAAAAATTAGTAGGCCTGTTTTAAAAATGCTTTATAACATGTTAATATCCTAGCAATGGTCAGAATCTTTTTTTTCCCCTCTTAGTGTACTTTAAAAAACAAATTTTTTTTAACATCTTTATTGGAGGATAATTGCTTTACAATGGTGTGTTAATTTCTGCTGTATAACAAAGTGAATCAGCTATACATATACATATATCCCCATATCCCCTCCCACTTGCACCTTTCCCCCAGTCTTTCCAAGACATTTTAGCATAATTTAATTTAACTTAAATTAAAAGGTTGTATACATATTTTAAACCTCATAAAAAAGATTTTGGTGGGGACTGACCATATAGTGATTAAATTATTTGAAAACTCAACATTTTGTTCTCCAATTATGCACTACAGGCTGCGGATAGGAAAGTAGGCTGAAGCCTGGTAGATGGCTCTTGGCTCTTCGGCTCTTTCTTTCAAGAGAAGAGTTCTGCCAATAATTGTTTAATATAGTGAGTTTACATTAAAATGTCACCTACATAAACATTTGTGCCACTAAAATTCTTTCAGAAAATCTTGTTTTAAAACATGAATCTGTATGTATATATTCAATAGTTTCTTTTAATTATGAATAATCTGGAATTTTTTTTTTTTTGCAGTATGCAGGCCTCTCACTGTTGTGGCCTCTCCCATTGTGGAGCACAGGCTCCGGACGCGCAGGCTCAGCGGCCATGGCTCATGGGCCCAGCCGCTCCGCGGCATGTGGGATCTTCCCAGACCAGGGCACGAACCCATGTCCCCTGCATCGGCAGGTGGACTCAACCACTGCGCCACCAGGGAAGCCCTGAAAAATATTTTATGTTCACAATTTGTAGATGGAAGTGACTAGTTTTAACACGGTTATCTTAATGGATAATATGAAAAAAAAAAAGGCATGACAGTCACAATGGACAATTTTTTTCTAATGTAATCTTATTGTTAAATTGTTTTTTTTTACTCCTACTTGGTTAGACCATTGTCAGATGTCTCTTTATTAATTTACTGTATAACAAATATTTTCTAAAAAGGTATCATATGGAAGACAGGCAGCTAAACACTGTAAAATACCTAAAGTATTTCATATATATTACCTCGATGAAACTTGCAGTCTTATGTGATCGCAGCTATATTCATGTAAATACAAATAATAATACAAGGGTATATTTCACAAGAATCAAATGAGAGGTATAGGGACCATGTGTTCTATGTTTAGACACCTGCATCACACCTTGTTAAAGATGCAGATGTCCAAACCCATTCTAGACCTATTGAAATTGTAATTTTCAGTATCTAGTGCAAAATGAAAACATGAGTGCCCTTGTTTAAAAAGAAGGGGAAAAGTGCCATTAAATAGAAAAATATAAAGCCTTTTTCTTTGTGCTGAAGACCTTCTCTCTCACCTTGTCATGATGTTTGTTGTTTGCTATATAATGTTGTTTTAAGTAAATAAAAATTTTTAATTATTAGCATGAATTTTATGTTAATTTTTATATTGTATAATTCCAGTTTAAAATGCATTTCATGTGTATACGGAATTACTGAACTTACATAATTCATTATTTTAGTGAATATAGTACACATTTACGTATTTCATTCTTACTAGAAAAGTTAAACACTCCATAAAATTAACTTAGTTGTTATTTCATTTCCTGATAAGCACACATTCTGCCAGCACTTTCTACCTTAGGCTTAGTTATGAGTAAGAAAAGACTTGAAAGGAAATAAACTATGGGTTGTCCTATCTTTCCTTTTCCTCCCATGTCATCATTTTCAACCTAAGTGGTTGGACATACAGGGAAGTAACAAAGGTAAGAAAAGATATGATGGGGTTTCTTGATTGTTCATGTTTCTTAGACTTCCACTGCCTTCTTTATGTTCAAAGCAAGTTCTGACATGAAGGAAATTTGAACAAACCCCTCCCAGGGTTCCCTGTTCCTCTGCTTATTTGTAGATGTAACATGTCAACCTTGTATTCACTTTGAGTCTGGTTGAACTCCCAAGCATCATGGAACCACCAGAATTCTGTGTCACGGAGCAAGAAGTAGATTCACCTTAATGGAAAGCATTTAAACCAAGACTAAATCAATGTTCCTTCCATCTTCATTTGGAAGAAGTTTAGACTGGATATCTCTAAAGGCCTTTGCCTCCCTTTGAACATATTTAGGAAAATAGTTTATTGGCCAGTCTTCCTCTTTGGTTCTCTGCATCTTTTCTATTCCATCTCAAAATATAAAGAAAATTCTTATCCTTTCCTCTTCTCTGGAATAGGTATGTTTGTGTCATATCACCAAAAGTAAAGCACATTATTCCTTTACTTCTAGTCTCTCTTTAGTTGAAATGTGTTATTACTCCAGTAGGAAGAATTTATTAAGTTACTTTTACAAGAGTAATATAGAAGTCCTCATAAAAGTATAATTTACCAAAAGGCATTACTTATATGACTCATGCTGAGTCATTTAGCATTCAAGTTATTCTACACCTTAAAGAACTATGTAATTAAAGATCTTGATTTATTTTTTCTCTCAGTAGTCCTCAGGGTGATTTTTCAGTCTAAACATATTTAAAAAAATAAATTGCTTATAAATCCAATTGTGGTAGATATCCTCCATTGAGAGTCCATAGTCACTATTCCTACAGTGATCTACCAAGACGGTACTTTATTTTCACCAAAGACTTGGATAAAAACCACTACCAGTTTTTGCTTGACATGAAAACTAGATTGGTAATATCACATATTTAGAAAAACAATTTTGACATATTTAAATTTCCTGTAATTTAAGCCTCTGTTTAGTGAGTTCTTAATGTTAAAACCTGTTATCTCCGCAACTCAGTTATCATATCAGAAGATTCCCTAGGAACTGAGCAAGGTTTGATAAGATAGGAAGGTATTAAGGAAACAAGGGAAAAGGTATCACTAATACAAGTGCCATGTGGAGTCCCCTTGTTGTAGACATACTACTTTCTTGTCCATTTCTGTACCTTTATCCACACCACAGACAAATAACCTACTCACCATAGGCTTCAATTTCCTAACTCTATAAAGTAAAGGGGTTGGACTATTTGACCTTTAAGGTGCCCTTTAGCCCTAAAATCTTACAGTTCTGTAGCTTTCAACTGATGGACTATACAGAGAGAGGAATACTTTAGGAATAAGCCTCACAGCCTACAGGCCAATGATGACACAGAATGCTCATGTTTTTAAGGAGGTGATAGAAGGTATTTGATCCCAATGGTTTGGAGTCCCCCGACTGTGATAAAGGAGAAGAGCTGAGAAGCCTTACAACATTAGTGTTCTTTGTCTCTTTGTGGATGACCCTTTCACATTAATATCAACATCAGAAACTCTGAATTCAAGAAAAGAAAGGGAGAGTCACACATTCTTTCAGTAACGCTTTGTCAGCGAACATTTGAGATCCATAGGAAGCCAAATCAGACATCACTTAAAATAGTTTTTGGGTCAAGATTACAAAAAAATGGAGGACAGGAAAGAACAGTGGAATCAGCAGGAGTGTGTCCCCTAAAGTCCCTTAAACTAAGTTGGAACACAACCCAGAGCAAGTTAGCTAGAGCACTTCTCAGTGGGATTTTACCCACCGAAAGGCATTAACCACATATTGTCCTCTGAAAGTGTTTCCCCTCGACACCAAAAATCACTGGGAAAAAGGATATTATTTGTTAAGGAAACTTTCAATAAAGCATGCATGCCAAAACTTATTGTTTACAAAATTTATAGTCATGAAAATAGGCATCTTAAATTGTGGAATATGAGGGTAACCTTGTCTTTCAGTCTCAGGTCAAGATCATATATATGGGAATTGTAAAGCTACTATATAACTGTTGACTATTATTTGCAGGTTTAAACAACGTGTAGAAGGAAAAAAATGAAGTAATAATAAACAGTATTTTTCTGTTCCCAGTTAGGGATCTCTATTTTCTAGTTTTACATAGAGTTAATTTTTAGAGTCACAAAGTGACTGTGGCTATCAAAAACAAACTACAGAGCTATTTACATGCATAGAGCATTTCAGTTCACACAATGAAGAGAAAAATGAAATTTCAGCACAACACGAGTCTTTGACACATCTCTGGTAACTATTCAAGTATAATTCACACATCCAGTAGACCACAATATTTACTATTTTCCTTCAGAGGTTTTCTTACTTTCTGTCCATTTCAAATATTCAGGCTGTTTATTTTCAAAATGTCTATCCAAACTAAGAGACATACTATAAAAACAAAATAAGGTATGTCCAATACTTTCTCTACAATTTAACATTTTTAAGATTTAATTGCTCCAAAAGCTAGTATAAAGTCCTATCATTTAAGGAATATTAAAATAAATATCAACTGACAAAACTGACATATTTATATTTCCTATAGTTTTCCTATGCAAATTATAACACAGAACTTGGTAAACAAAAAAAGTATGTGAAAATTTGATTCATTTTACTTTACTGCTTCAATTGTGTGTTTTTAATTGAATATCTGTAAAGTAAAAGTTTATACTGCAGGACTTTGAACTAGGAGTTGAATTAATTTCTCCTGTTGCTAAATTTTATATAGAATTGGAAAGCTACTTGCAGTCTCAAACCTTAAATAAGATTTGATTATTTAGCAAGACTTTACAATGTATTAAAAATTATCAAAAGAAGAAAAAAGAACATTATATGCCTAACTTTAACCAATATTAGTTTGGATGAATTTTATTGTAGTTTTCTTCCATTGAACATATCATAAAAATAAAGATTACTGCATGTTTGTTTGTCATACTTCAAAAGCAGTAAGAGATAGCTTCTAAAGTTAATGTATCACAGAATAATGCTACCCAAGTGATTGACCATGCAAGCAGTATATTTTCAAGCTGACAGTTTTATATGGCTAGAATCTATACTTATTTTTTTACTTTCCCACATGCAAAAACTCATTCTAAATTCAGTGCTTTGATCTATCTTATCACCCTCCCGGAGTTTAGTTCAGTATAAATCCCCTCTGATGTCACTTAGTCATTGTTTTCTGTTATGTTACTAGTATATAGCCTCTATTTTACTGATTGACTTCCTTTTGATTTTATTAGATCTCATCATTTCCAAAATAATTTGCTTGTAAATAATATATTCACTAATATAAATTATCTTATCATAGTGGCTTTTATTCAACTTACATATGATTATTTTTTATAGTTCCATGACATAAATACACCTTAAACAGAGGCAAGTGTATTTCAGAAATGGAAGAAACTTGTAGTATTAATATAGTGATTCAAATGCATAGATGTGTGTTGATTCATTTGTTTGAGTGTGATAGACATCTTGTGGACTGTGTTCAAACAATGGCAAACAAGCATGTTAAAATTGGTAAGGGACATAAAATTAATTTAAAATGTCCTCAATGTAAATAATGTCTAAATAATTCATGTTAAAAAAGGGTAAGTTAACGGACAGAATTTGAAAACTTTGTTAGTTGCCGTAATTTTAGTACCCCAATGTGGTATATATTATCTAGACACAGTGGGAAAAAAAACAACAACTGTAGTCTATTTAGCTAACATTTTTTGAACAAACACTATAATCAAGCCAAGTGTTCATTATACTTTTATGTATACAACAGCCTTGATATTTTTATCAATAAAGTGCCTTCTGAGCAATTATTTAGCTCATTGCATATATTTTGGTATGTTGTGTTTTTATTTCAATTAATTTCAAATTATAAATATGAACAAAAAGCCTCCCAAAGTATGAAACAGAAGCTAATAATTAAAGGGAGAAATGGAAAATTGAACAATTATTGTTAGTAAGCATGCCTACTTTCAATGATGGAAAGAAAAAATAGAAAATCAGCAAAGAAACAGAAGACTTGAAAACACTACAAAGCAACTAGAAATAAGAAATATGTATAGAAGATGTAGTATATATATACAATGGAATATTATTCAGTCACAAAAAAGAATGAAATAATGTCATTTGAAGCAACATGCATGAACCTAGAGATTATCATACTAAGTGCAGTAAGCCAGACAGAAAAGGACAAATATATGATATCACTTATATGTGGAATCTAAAAAAAAAACAAAGATACAAATGAACTTATATACAAAACAGAAATAGACCCACAGGCATAAAAAAAAAACTTATGGTTACCAATGGGGAGAGGTGGAAGGGATAAATTAGGAGTCTGGGATTAACATATACACACTACTATATATAAAATAGATAATCAACAAGGACCTACCATATAGCACAGGGAACTATACTCAGTATTTTGTAATAACCTATAAAGGAAAAGAATCTGAGAAAAATAGATATATATATGTATATATAACTAAATCACTTTGCTGTACACCTGATACTTATACAACATTGTAAATCTATACTTCAATAAAAATAAAATAAAATAAAAAGAAATATGTATAGAACACTTCACCCAACAGCAGCAGAATACACTTTCTTCTCAGGTGCACATAGAACTTTCTACAGAAAAGGTCATATGCTAGGCCATAAAACAAGCTTCAATAAATTAAAGAAATTGAAATCATACAAAGTATGTCTCTAAATGCAATGTAATTAAATTATAATTCAATAGCAGAAAGAAATTTAGGACATTTATAAATAGAAATTAATCAACACAAACTCCTAAATAATTAATAAATGAATGAAAAAATTACATGGGAAATTAGAAAATACTTGGAAGTTAATTAGAGAGAATTTGGAGATAAATGAAAATAAAAGCAATAATATCAAAATATATGCAATTCAACTAAAGAAATTAGACCTTAAGAAATTAGAAAAAGAAAACTAAAAGCAAAGGAAGGCAGTAATACAGAGCAGTGAAAATCAATGAAATAGAAAATAAAATACAATAAAGAATAGCAATGAAACGAAAAAATGGTGCATTGAAAAAGGTCAACAAAATTAACAAACTCTTCGCTGGACTGATCACGAAAAAAAGAAAGAAGACTCACACTGCTAAAATCATGAAAGGAACAGTGGGAATTACTACAGAACTTACAGGGGGAAAAAAAGATGACAAGAAAATTTTAGCTAACAAAATAAATAAATTTCTAAAAAAGCAAAAATCTACCAAAACTGACTCTAAAGGAAGTACAATATCTGAATGGACCATAACAAGTAAAAAGTTTGGGTTAGTAATAAATAACTCTCCCAAAAGAAAAGCTCAGACCTACATGGCATCACTGGTGAATCATACTAAACCTTTAAAGAAGAATAAATATCAATTCTTCACAAAATCTTCAAAAAATATTGAAGAGGAAGGAACACTTCCCAACTCATTCTATGAAGTCAAAACTGATACCAAAAGTAGGCTAAGAAAAGAAAACTGTAAGATGTACAAGAAAACTATAAATGTACAAGAAAACTATAAATCAATATGCGCTGCAAATACAGATGCAAAAATCCTCAACAAGATACTAGAAAATCAATTCTAGCTACATGTAAATAGGATTATACAGCATGACTAAGTGGGATTTAACTGAAAAATGAAAGGTTGGTTAAATGTAAGAAAATCAATCCATGTAACAGACGATATTAATAGAATAAAGGATTAGAAACCCCATGATCACCTCCATTGATGCAGAAAAAGCAGTTGGCAAAATCCAACATTCAATATAAAAACACCCAAACAAGAAATAGAAGGGAACTTCTACAACCCAATTCAGGGTATCTATAAAAAAAAATCTCACAATTATTAAAATAATATAGTTCACATTGAAACTGAAGACTTTCCTTCTAAAATCTGGAACACGACAAGAATGTCCATTCTCACCACTTCTACGCAATACTTCTACACACTTCTAGCCAGGGCAATTTGTCAAAGAAAAGGAATAAAAGTCATCAAAAGTGGAAAGTAAGATGTGAAATCATCACTATTTACAGAGGACATGATCTTATATATAGAAAATGCTAAGAACTTCACTAAAAATATTGAATAATCAAGTTCATGTAAGTTGCAGGATACAGAATCAAAATTTAAAACTCAATTGCATTTCTACACAGTAACAAAAAGTACAAAAATGAGATTGAGGAAACAATCCCATTTCCAATAGCATTAACAAGAAACTTAAAAGATATGCAAAATTTGTGCACTGATTAGTACAAAATACTGTTGAGACAAATAAAGATCTAACCAAATGGAAAAGCATCCCTTGTTCATGGATAGGAAGACTCAATATTGTTAAAATGGCACTACTCCCCCAAATGATCTACAGATTCAACACAATTTCTATAAATATGCCCACTGCCTTTTTTTGCAGAAAATGTCAAATTGATTTTAAAGTTCATATGCAAATACAAGAGACACATAATAGCTAACACACTCCTGAAAAAGAAGAACAAAGAACTATAGTAATTTAGACTGTGGTACTAGTATAAGGACAGACATATAGATCGATGGAATAGAATTCAGCATCCAGAAATAAATTCATACATTTATGACTGATTGATTTTCAAGACGGGTGCCAAATTGATTCAATTGGGGAAGAACTGTCTTTTCAATGAATGGTGCTGTGATAGCTGGATATCCACATGCAAAAAAAAAAAAAAAAGAAGAAGCTGGACCCCTGCCTCAGACCATACATAAAAATTAACTCAAAATGTATCATAGACCTAAATGTAGGAGATAAAACTCTAAAACTTTTAAGAAGTAAACATATGAGTAAATCATGGTGACCTTGGCTTAGGAAATATTTTCTTAGATATGACACCCAAATCATAAAAAACAAAGGAAAATAGATAATTTGGACTAAATTCAAGTTTAAAACATTTGTACTCAAAACAAGAAAAGTTAAAAGATAACCTACAGAATGCTAGTATTTCAAATCATACATTTGAAAGGATCTGTCTTCAGAATATATAAACACTTAACAACCCCAAAGTAAAGACAACTAACTGAATTAATGACTGGCAAAGAAGCTGAATAGATAAATTTCTCCAGAAGACGGCCAACAAAGCACAAGAAAAGATGTTCAAGATCATTAGTCATTAGGGAAGCATAAATCAAAACCACAATGAGGTACCAGATCAATTCTAGAAGGATGGTTATCATCAAAAAAGACAGAAAATAACAAGAAGATATAGAGAAATTACAATCCTCGTTCACTGCAGGTAGAACGTAAAATGGTGAAGCCATTCTGGAAAACAATTTTTGGCAGTGCCTCAAAATGTTAAGCATAGAGTTACTGTATGACCCAGCAATTTCACTCTTAGGTATAGCCAACAGAAATGAAAGTATATGTCCATATATAAACTCATACATGAGTGATCAAAGCAGCACTATTCATAATAGCCAAAGAGTAGAAACAATTCAGATGTCATCAGCTATTGAATGGGATAAAACAAATGTGATATATTCATGAAACAGAATATTATCCAGCAATAAAGAAGAATGAAGTACTCACAAAATCTTAAAATATGGGTGAAGGTTGACAACATTATATTAGGTTTAAGAATCCACTCACAAAGACAATAAAATATATAATATTTCTGTGAAACATGCAGAATAAGAAAATTTATAGCAATAGGAAAAAGATTAGTGGTTGCCTAGACTTTGTTGTGGGGTGGTGGAGAGCAATGGAGAGTGACTGCTAATATGTACCAGAATTATTCTGAGGTTGATGAAAATGTTTGATAATTAAATTATAGTAATTGTTGCACAACTCTGTAAATATTCTAAAACCCACTGAATTATACACTTTAAATGTGTGAATTTTAAAGTGTAAAATTACATCTCAATGAAAATGTTAAAATATATAAATAAAACCAACATTTTAGTATAATTTATTAGTAAATTGTTTAATATCATTCTAGTATAAAATTATGTACTAGTTGATTAAAGGTGGCTTAATTGTAATATACAAAATAAATATTGCAGAAATATTGTAGGTTTTGGACACCAATCTAATTATCTAGGAGTGTCATCTTAATCTAGTTTCTGGAAAAGGTTGTTTTTTATTTGTTTGATACCAGGCTTCCACAAATTCCCTGAACAATAATGAGCACATTATATCCTATTTCAAATACCTTACAGAAATCCTTCCGTTTACTTTTACTCACTGATAGCAACCTCCTCAATCCTCCTCCAAAAATGATTTCATATTTTAAAGTAAGCTAAAAATTTAAGATTACAAACACAGTTTATCTCACTTCCACTGTATTTTTAACAATGTGAATACCATATACTTCTAGAAGCAACAGGGGCTCAAAAAAATCATGATGTGGACCATAAATCTCTAGAACATGTGTCTATTTCTTTTATTAATATCTTTTGACAGGGAAACTGCCTGTCTTCTCAGTTGTTTAAACTGTAGAGGCAGGTACTGTTCTAACTCTTTAAAGATTATCTTTACCTACTTTTATTTCCCTCAATGCTTCCCTTTCATTGTCTTTTTTCACAAAACTTTAAAGTTTCTGCTGACTCCTCTGCCACTCAGATAGTGTTTATTTTGGGACTCTAATATCCCTTGCTCCATCTAAAAATCTTTCACTCTCTTCTACCTCTTCTAGGATTTATGGTCTTAGAGTTATAACTTCAAATCTACAGAGCAGGTAAATGTTGATTTTGAATATATATATTTTTAAGTTCAGCAAGCTTTGCCTATTACCAAATCTTCTTTCTTTTTAGAAAGTATAACCAGGAACAGGCATCACATAACTAAAGCTGAAAACTCCTGGGCACCATGTGATATATAATTCCCGACGATGACCACCATTCTTGTATGCCATTCCTGTGTGACATCTGCATAGATCTTGTCTATTTCCTCCTTCACATTCTGGGTTGGCCTTGGATTTTATCTTTATCAAAAGAATGTAGTAAAACCAACACTGAATTAGTTTCCTGCCTCACCCTAAAAAGGAGTGGTAGCTTCACTTTTCAATCTCTTGGAGCCCTGAGGTACCATATAAAAAGTTCTGGTTACTCTGGTATAGAAACCAAGCAGATAAAAAAAGTTGCCTGGACAGCCCATAGCTTTTCCAGGCATAGCCACTGAGGCACATTTCCTGTGACCTTAGGCATATTGGATATTTCAGCTCAAATCAAACTCCCAGACAAATGCACTTCATGAGTGACCTCAGCCAATCATGTGGAACAAAAATGATCTTTGCCCAAATTTCAGAATCATAGGCTAATAAATGGTTGTTATTTTTCCACTAAGTTTTGGGGTGATTTGTATAATAGCAGCAGATAAAACAAGCATAAAAAAGAACACACAAAAGAACAAAATGAGGAAGAGTGTTTACCACGGGAAAGAGCCACCATAATTAAAATTTTATGAACTTAGAGAAGAACCTTCACATTGAACTGTCTTAAAAGATTACATGCATATGAAAAGATATTCTTTAGAAAATCATTGAAGCTGAACTGTAACGGACAAATGATATGTTGATGCTTTCCTCTAAAAGTTTGACTCATTATAGTAAATATAAAAAATAAAAGTTAGGAAAACCAGTATAGATATGGTGGGTATTATTCATTGATAATAATATGTTACAATGACCTTTTTTAATCTAACAAGAATAACAATGAGAAATTTTTAGGTTTTACATTTGATGATTGCTAGGAGGTACAGTAATGATAGATGAGGCAAGTGAGAACTTCTCTTTTATTATCTTCCTAGAAATGACAAGATGATGGCATTAGATTCTTTTTACACCAGGCACTTTTCTTCATCATCATAATTTTCAACATTTTTTTTTTCTTTTCAACAATTTTTTTTTTCTTTTTTTTGCGTTACGCGGGCCTCTCACTGTTGTGGCCTCTCCCGTTGCGGAGCACAGGCTCCGGACGCGCAGGCTCAGCGGCCATGGCTCACGGGCCCAGCCGCTCCGCGGCATGTGGGATCTTCCCAGACCGGGGCACGAACCCGTGTCCCCTGCATCGGCAGGTGGACTCTCAACCACTGCGCCACCAGGGAAGCCCAAAAACTAACAATTTTGATGGCAGTGTTAGTTATCTGTTGTTAATAATTTTTCCAATACTTAGTGCATAAAACAACAAACATTTCTTATTTTACAGTTTCTGTAGGTCACGAATCTCAGCATGGCTTAGCTGGGTGCCTCTGCTTCAAGGTCTCTTGTAAATCTGTGGTCAAGGTGTCATTAGCCAGGGCCAGTTCTCATATGAGGGCTCAACGAGGGGAAGATATGCTCCCAAACTCATTCATGTAGTTGTTGGCAGGATTCAATCCCTGTGGGCTGTTGGACTGAGGGCCTCAACTTGTGGCTGTCTTTTGTGCCCTTTGCAGGTCAACTCACCTTCTTTCAAGAGCTAGTGAGTAAGAGTGCAATACTGGACATACAAAATGGAAACCACAGTCTCCTTGTAACCTAACTTAGGCAGTAACATTCCACTATGTTTGCCATTTCAATTTGGCAGAAGAAAAGTCAATAATCCTAGACTCCACTCAAGGCGAGAAAATTATAAAAGAGCATAAATACCAGGAGGTGATAACCATTAAGTCGAGTCTTGTGGTTCCCTAACACAATGGTTCTCAAAAAATGAATAATATCTCCTAATCACGTATCACCAAATTGCACGAAATGTTTAGTTCAATTCAGAAGACAAATTAAAACAAGTCACTGCATAAAATTTAATTTATATTTTAATACGAATAGAAAAAAAATAAGAACAAGAGAAGTGCTGGAGGACAGTAGTAAAGAATCAAAACCACTATGAGAAGTGCACAGATAAACAATTCAGGATGAAAAGCCAAGTAAGGCATGGCAATATTGCTAAACTTCATATATGTCACAGAGTAGGCAAAAGGGAATATCCACATGGGTAGAGTAAATTTAGTAGTGTAAAAGGAAGAAATGGGGCTCAACAGTTGGAAACTACCTGTTAGGTACAAGATAGGGAGTTAGGTTACATGCTAAGAATCTTCATGGGTTATGGGGATGCAAAGTAGGAACCCAGCCATGGTTAGGAATAGCAGTAAGACTGAACAGATGCTGATATTGTTATTTGGCTGATTAGTTATAACCCAAAGCTCATTTCATTTCTACATATATAAAACCAGGGTTGTCTGGGCTGGAACTGATTCACTAGGGTTTTTAATACCAATGTCAGCTCCAAATTAGAAGGATAGAGAAAAA
This sequence comes from Phocoena phocoena, assembly GCF_963924675.1. Lineage (NCBI taxonomy): Eukaryota > Metazoa > Chordata > Mammalia > Artiodactyla > Phocoenidae > Phocoena > Phocoena phocoena. Next base: position 85,394,991 of record NC_089221.1, on the reverse strand, counting down.
CCATTGAGGTTGTTCTGAAAATACTTGGTAGGCTCATTCTCCCAGCCCAATTTAGTTCCCACAGTACTATTGTTAGCACTCGGACAGGAGACAGGTTCATATCAGATTTAGAACAATTACATTGGACATGTGTGAAAAGCACAAGAGATTTTCTGTCCTATGCACATCTGAATTACAGGGAAAGCTGCTTAAAATCACAGTGAGTCTATTTGCACATTGCTGTCCAGTTGTCAGATGGCATCTCAGTTTATAAATGTAAAAATCATAGCAGATTTTATTTTCATCAGGATGTTAGACTTACTTACTGAAATACAGCACATCAGCAAGCATCTCTGAATTTTCATTATCGTATTTGTACAGTACAGGGCTCAAATGTATGTAGCATGGGAGAGGAATCAGCAGACTTTCCACCTGAGGAAAGTCTCCAAAAGTGACACCTTTTAAACAAAAATTTTTTAAGTGTAATATTTGACATGAGTATTTAGCTAAGTGACAGATGAAAAATATTTTTAAGAAAGCAGTGTGAACCATAAGGAAAGCAGAAAATATAATCAAAAAGTATTTTTTAAGAGCTTTCTCTCTTACCAACTGACTGCCTAGGCTCTATTTACCACCCTACTTCCATTTCGCTTTTGCCCCACATCTGCACCCATTGATGTTAGAACAGGGCATTGTCTCGGGTCAACCGACTGTTAAGGGTATATCCCCAGAATCCATGAAATTTATAGTCTAGTTAAGAATATATAACCATTTGAACAGATATAGTCATTAGAGAGTATAAAATATTCACATGGTTGATCAATGATATGAGAGAGGTATAAATTACTCTGTGAGTGCTAATGAAGGAGATATTAATTCTGAATAATAGGACAGAGGAAGAATACAGAGAGAGGACAACACTTGAATTGGACTTGGGAAAATTAATAGAGTTTTTTCTAAGCAGACTTATTGGGGGGGCGGGTGTTAGTCAGCGAGAGTAATTTGAGAAAAGATACAGAGTTGGGAAGTGCAGGACCTATAATGATCAGTCTGATACAACTGGAATAAAGGTTTAGGTACATATGGGGAAGGATGGAGAGATTTGAAGATAAGCCTAGAAAAACAGACTGTATAGGTTATGGAGGACTTGGACTGCCATACTAAGAAATGATAGGAAACAGGATGCCAGTGAAGATATTTTACTTAAATATTAATATGTCTGGAGCTGTGCTTTAGAAATAATACATAGAAACTCTATGCAGCGTACATACACAGCTACACTATTCAGTATTGAGGTGGTCTGCAGAAATGCTGCAATGTATTCATGTATGCCTCTCTTCATAAAATTACATGTAAATATGGCTACAATATTAAGAGTACATGTTTATTTCATATGAGTATTATACACACATGTACATATTTCTTAAATTTAGAGATGAGAATAAAATTTTAGTCAAAATTATTTTTAATTTTACCATAATATAAGGTACCACTTTATACTGTATTTCTGTTCAAAAGTGAGCATTTCAATTTTGCTTCATTCTCATACATAAGGGAAGTTAAATGCATACTGCAATACCAACCTCGGCCACATGAGAACCATTCTCATGACCATTCTCGGCCATATTCTCAACCATTACTGGTTTAGAAATGAACATTGGCCAAAAGTCACTAGAAATGGATAGCTGTTCAGTGCTGTGTGGGAAACGAGTTGACGGTCACAGTCCAGTTTCTACTTAACAGGTGTTTACCTCATAAAAACCACCATCATAATCAGTACTTATTGGCACCCTTATCACCTGCGTGAAGAGAGAAGCCAAAATTTGATTGCTTTCCTTTCTCTGTCAGGACTGTGTGGGAAGCTTCCCTTCAATCTTTCATAATGGCTCTATGTTTTCCTTCCAACAATAATAATTTCTAAAATGAATTTAGTGTCTAAGAAGCCATCTCTAGGGACAGTCATTGACTTCTTAAACAGATAGTAAATTCATTTTAGAAAATAATATAGTTAGAAGGAAAACATGAAGCCATTATAAAAGGTTGTTTATAATGAGAACATTTCAAGAGGTACCATTTCAAATCAGCAGTTTAAAGACAGACATATGTTCCCACCACAGAGACCTGTCCTACTGCTTGAACACCAGAAGAAAATTCATTACTTAACATCATTAAAGGATCATACTCAAACTTAATCATGATTTACAGGGTGAAATCCACAGCTTTACTCAGTGTTGCTTGATTATGATATTGGACGCTACTCAATGGAAGGAGAATTTGTTTTTCCATGCT